>NC_056429.1:4753033-4755533 GCF_018296145.1 Oncorhynchus tshawytscha | reverse complement strand
TTGGTGGTGATGATGGTGGTGGCGGTGGTGGTGGTGGCGGTGGTGGTGGTGGTTTTGGTGGTGATGATGGTGGTGGTGGTGGTAGTGGTGGTGATGGTGATGATGGTGGTGGTGGTGGTGTTGATGATGGTGGTGGTGATGGTGGTGGTGGTGGTGATGATGATGGTGGTGGTGGTGTTGATGGTGGTTGTGGTGATGGTGGTTTTGGTGATGGTGGTTGTGGTGATGGTTGTGGTTTTGGTGATGGTGGATGTGGATGTGGTGATGGTGGTTTTGGTAATGGTGGTGGTGGTGGTTTTGGTGATGATGGTGGTGATGGTAGTGTTGGTTTTAGTGATGGTGGTTGTGGTGATGGTGGTTTTGGTGATGGTGATTGTGGTGATGGTTGTGGTTTTGGTGATGGTGGATATGGTGATTGTGGTTTTGGTAATGGTGGTGGTGGTGCTTTTGGTGGTGATGATGGTGGTGGTGATGGTGGTGATAATGATGGTGGTGGTGGTTTTGGTGGTGATGATGATGGTGGTGGTTTTGGTGGTGATGGTAGTGGTGGTGATGACGGTGGTGGTGGTGGTGATGGTGTTGATGATGATGGTGGTGGAATTGGTGATGATGTGATGATGATGGTGGTGGTGATGGTGGTAGTTGTGGTGGTGGTGATGGTGGTGATGATGATGGTGGTGGTGGTTTTGGTGATGGTAGGTGATGATGGTGGTGGTTTTGGTGGTGGTGGTGATGATGGTGGTGGTGATGGTAGTGATGATGATGATGGTGGTGGTGGTTTTGGTGGTGATGATGGTGGTGGTGTTGGTGATGGTGGTGGTGGTGGTGATGATGATGGTGGTGATGGTGGTGGTTGTGGGGATGGTGGTGGTGGTGATGGTGGTGGTGGTGGTGATGATGATGGTGGTGGTGATGATGATGGTGGTGGTGATGATGATGGTGATGGAGATGATGATGGTGGTGATGGTGATGATGGAGGAGGTGGTGGTGATGGTGATGATGGTGATGGTGGGGGTTGTGGAGATGGTGGAGATGATGATGGTGGTGGTGATGATGGTGATGGTGGTGGGGATGGTGGTGGTGGTTTTGGTGGTGATGATGGTGGTGGTGGTGGTTTTGGTGGTGGTGGTGGTTTTGGTGGTGATGATGGTGGTGGTGGTGGTGGTGGTGGTGATGATGATGGTGGTGGTGGTGGTAGTGGTGGTGATGGTGATGATGGTGGTGGTGGTGGTGTTGATGATGGTGGTGGTGATGGTGGTGGTGGTGGTGGTGATGACGATGGTGGTGGTGGTGTTGATGATGGTGGTGGTGATGGTGGTGGTAGTGATGGTGGTGGTGGTGAATGGTGATGGTGGTGGTGGTGATGGTGATGGTGATAGGGGTGGTTGTGGGGATGGTGGAGATGATGATGGTGGTGGTGGTGATGGTGGTGGTGGTGGTGATGATGATGATGGTGGTGGTGGTGATGGTGGTGGTGGTGATGATGATGGTGGTGGTTGTGGGGATGGTGGAGATGATGATGGTGGTGTTGGTGATGGTGGTGGTGGTGGTGATTGTGGTGTTGGTGATGGTGGTGGTGGTGGTGATGATGATGGTGGTGGTGGTGATGGTGGTGGTGGTGGTGATGGTGGTGATGATGATGGTGGTGAAATTGGTGATGATGGTGGTGGTGGTGATGGTGGTGGTAGTGTTGGTGATGGTGGTGGTGATGATGATGGTGTTGGTGATGGTGGTGGTGGTGGTGATGGTGGACACCACAGTGTCTCCTGACCCCTCCTGTCTCAGCCTCCGGTATTTATGCTGCAGTAGTTTATGTGTCGGGGGGCTAGGGTCAGTTTGTTATATCTGGAGTACTTCTCCTGTCCTATTCGGTGTCCTGTGTGAATCTAAGTGTGCGTTCTCTAATTCTCTCCTTCTCTCTCTCGGAGGACCTGAGCCCTAGGACCATGCCCCAGGATTACCTGACATGATGACTCCTTGCTGTCCCCAGTCCACCTGGCCGTGCTGCTGCTCCAGTTTCAACTGTTCTGCCTTCTTATTATTCGAACATGCTGATCATTTATGAACATTTGAACATCTTGGCCATGTTCTGTTATAATCTCCACCCGGCACAGCCAGAAGAGGACTGGCCACCCCACATATGCTCTCTCTAATTCTCTCTTTTTTCTCTCTCTCGGAGGACCTGAGCCCTAGGACCATGCCCCAGGACTACCTGACATGATGACTCCTTGCTGTCCCCAGTCCATCTGACCGTGCTGCTGCTCCAGTTTCAACTGTTCTGCCTTATTATTATACGACCATGCTGGTCATTTATGAACATTTGAACATCTTGGCCATGTTCTGTTATAATCTCCACCCGGCACAGCCAGAAGAGGACTGGCCACCCCACATAGCCTGGTTCCTCTCTAGGTTTCTTCCTAGGTTTTGGCCTTTCTAGGGAGTTTTTCCTAGCCACCGTGCTTCTACACCTGCATTGCTTGCTGTTTGGGGTTTTAGGCTG
>NC_056429.1:4548033-4748033 GCF_018296145.1 Oncorhynchus tshawytscha | reverse complement strand
AAACAGCCTGTAAGATGTTGAGTACTTGGTGTTGGATCCTAAAAACAGCCTGTAAGATGTTGAGTACTTGGTGTTGGATCCTAAAAACAGCCTGTAAGATGTGGAGTACTTGGTGTTGGATCCTAAAAACAGCCTGTAAGATGTGGAGTACTTGGTGTTGGATCCTAAAAACAGCCTGTAAGATGTTGAGTACTAGCTCTGGTCTGCTGCGGGTGTAACTTCCATCCTGTACTTGTAGAATTGAGGTGGAGTCTTTACAGATAAGTGTGTTTTGTCTCCGGTCCCTAGGAGCTGTCTGTGTAAATGTGTGTTGAGGAACGTGCTTTGTCACCGGTCCCTAGGAGCTGTCTGTGTAAATGTGTGTTGAGGAACGTGCTTTGTCACCGGTCCCTAGGAGCTGTCTGTGTAAATGTGTGTTGAGGAACGTGCTTTGTCACCGGTCCCTAGGAGCTGTCTGTGTAAATGTGTGTTGAGGAACGTGCTTTGTCACCGGTCCCTAGGAGCTGTCTGTGTAAATGTGTGTTGAGGAACGTGCTTTGTCACCGGTCCCTAGGAGCTGTCTGTGTAAATGTGTGTTGAGGAACGTGCTTTGTCACCGGTCCCTAGGAGCTGTCTGTGTAAATGTGTGTTGAGGAACGTGCTTTGTCACCGGTCCCTAGGAGCTGTCTGTGTAAATGTGTGTTGAGGAACGTGCTTTGTCACCGGTCCCTAGGAGCTGTCTGTGTAAATGTGTGTTGAGGAACGTGCTTTGTCACCGGTCCCTAGGAGCTGTCTGTGTAAATGTGTGTTGAGGAACGTGCTTTGTCACCGGTCCCTAGGAGCTGTCTGTGTAAATGTGTGTTGAGGAACGTGCTTTGTCACCGGTCCCTAGGAGCTGTCTGTGTAAATGTGTGTTGAGGAACGTGCTTTGTCACCGGTCCCTAGGAGCTGTCTGTGTAAATGTGTGTTGAGGAACGTGCTTTGTCACCGGTCCCTAGGAGCTGTCTGTGTAAATGTGTGTTGAGGAACGTGCTTTGTCACCGGTCCCTAGGAGCTGTCTGTGTAAATGTGTGTTGAGGAACGTGCTTTGTCACCGGTCCCTAGGAGCTGTCTGTGTAAATGTGTGTTGAGGAACGTGTTTTGGGACGCCTCTTTAATCCTCTACTTCCTGAACCATCTCCAGGAAGTCTACTTTTTGGGGTGGTCAAGAGACAGCATTGCAACTAAGGTAGCAGCACCTTTGGTCCCACACAGGTCCACTTCACCCCGAGGTCCTGGGTACATTTTCCATATTGCATTCAGAGATAGTCCATTCATTCTTTATGGGGTTTGAGTATTCCCAGCAGTCCTCCAGGACAGACTTCTCAATGTGAGTGGAGGCGTGTCTAATCCTCCAGGATAGACGTCTCAATGTGAGTGGAGGCGTGTCTAATCCTTCAGGATAGACGTCTCAATGTGAGTGGAGGCGTGTCCAGTCCTCCAGGATAGACGTCTCAATGTGAGTGGAGGCGTGTCCAGTCCTCCAGGATAGACTTCTCAATGTGAGTGGAGGCGTGTCTAATCCTCCAGGATAGACGTCTCAATGTGAGTGGAGGCGTGTCCAGTCCTCCAGGATAGACGTCTCAATGTGAGTGGAGGCGTGTCCAGTCCTCCAGGATAGACGTCTCAATGTGAGTGGAGGCGTGTCCAGTCCTCCAGGATAGACTTCTCAATGTGAGTGGAGGCGTGTCTAATCCTCCAGGATAGACGTCTCAATGTGAGTGGAGGCGTGTCCAGTCCTCCAGGATAGACGTCTCAATGTGAGTGGAGGCGTGTCCAGTCCTCCAGGATAGACGTCTCAATGTGAGTGGAGGCGTGTCTAATCCTCCAGGATAGACTTCTCAATGTGAGTGGAGGCGTGTCTAATCCTCCAGGATAGACTTCTCAATGTGAGTGGAGGCGTGTCCAGTCCTCCAGGATAGACTTCTCAATGTGAGTGGAGGCGTGTCTAATCCTCCAGGATAGACGTCTCAATGTGAGTGGAGGCGTGTCTAATCCTCCAGGATAGACGTCTCAATGTGAGTGGAGGCGTGTCCAGTCCTCCAGGATAGACGTCTCAATGTGAGTGGAGGCGTGTCTAATCCTCCAGGATAGACGTCTCAATGTGAGTGGAGGCGTGTCTAATCCTCCAGGATAGACGTCTCAATGTGAGTGGAGGCGTGTCCAGTCCTCCAGGATAGACGTCTCAATGTGAGTGGAGGCGTGTCCAGTCCTCCAGGATAGACTTCTCAATGTGAGTGGAGGCGTGTCCAGTCCTCCAGGATAGACGTCTCAATGTGAGTGGAGGCGTGTCCAGTCCTCCAGGATAGACGTCTCAATGTGAGTGGAGGCGTGTCCAGTCCTCCAGGATAGACGTCTCAATGTGAGTGGAGGCGTGTCCAGTCCTCCAGGACAGACGTCTCAATGTGAGTGGAGGCGTGTCCAGTCCTCCAGGATAGACGTCTCAATGTGAGTGGAGGCGTGTCTAATCCTCCAGGATAGACGTCTCAATGTGAGTGGAAGCCAGTGGTGCCCAGAAATAAATAGAGAGTTGTTGTCATTGTAGTCTTAAGGGCATCTTGTAGTTTTAAGGGCATCTCGTCATCATAAGGGCATCTCGTCATCTTAAGGGCATCTCATCGTCTTAAGGGCATCTCATCGTCTTAAGGGCATCTCGTAGTCTTAAGGGCATCTTGTAGTTTTAAGGGCATCTCGTAGTCTTAAGGGCATCTCGTCATCTTAAGGGCATCTCGTAGTCTTAAGGGCATCTCGTAGTCTTATGGGCATCTCGTAGTCTTATGGGCATCTCTTAGTCTTAAGGGCATCTCGTCATCTTAAGGGCATCTCGTCATCTTAAGGGCATCTCGTAGTCTTAAGGGCACCTCGTAGTCTTAAGGGCATCTCATCATCTTAAGGGCATATCGTAGTCTTAGGGCATCTCGTAGTCTTATGGGCATCTCGTAGTCTTAATGGCATCTCATTATCTTAAGGGCATCTCGTAGTCTTAAGGGCATCTTGTAGTCTTACGGGCATCTCGTAGTCTTAAGGGCATCTTGTAGTCTTATGGGCATCGCATAGTCTTAAGGGCATCTCCTAGTCCTAAGGGCATCTCGTAGTCCTAAGGGCATCTCGTAGTCTTAAGGGCATCTCGTAGTCTTACGGGCATCTCGTAGTCTTAAGGGCATCTCGTAGTCCTAAGGGCATCTCGTAGTCCTAAGGGCATCTCATAGTCTTAAGGGCATCTCGTAGTCTTAAGAGCACCTTGTAGTCCTACGGGCATCTCGTAGTCTTAAGGGCATCTCGTAGTCCTAAGGGCATCTCGTAGTCTTACGGGCATCTCGTAGTCTTACGGGCATCTTGTAGTCCTAAGGGCATCTCGTAGTCTTAAGGGCATCTCGTAGTCTTAAGGGCATCTCGTAGTCTTAAGGGCATCTCGTAGTCTTAAGGGCATCTCGTCATCTTAAGGGCATCTCGTCGTCTTAAGGGCATCTCGTCATCTTAAGGGCATCTCGTAGTCCTAAGGGCATCTCGTAGTCTTAAGGGCATCTCGTAGTCTTAAGGGCATCTCGTAGTCCTACGGGCATCTCGTAGTCTTAAGGGTATATCGTAGTCCTAAGGGCATCTCGTAGTCTTACGGGCATATCGTAGTCTTACGGGCATCTCGTAGTCTTAAGGGCATCTCGTAGTCTTAAGGGCATCTCGTAGTCTTAAGGGCATCTCGTCATCTTAAGGGCATCTCGTCGTCTTAAGGGCATCTCGTCATCTTAAGGGCATCTCATAGTCTTAAGGGCACCTCGTAGTCTTAAGGGCATCTTGTAGTCTTACGGGCATCTCGTAGTCTTAAGGGCATCTCGTCGTCTTAAGGGCATCTCGTCATCTTAAGGGCATCTCGTAGTCTTAAGGGCATCTCGTAGTCTTAAGGGCATCTCATAGTCTTAAGGGCATCTCGTAGTCTTACGGCATCTCACCCATTTCCATTTGTAAGGAGGATATGGGGGAGGATTTGAATATGCCTCAGCTTAGTCTTAGAGCAACGGCTTGGATAACATAGACCATAGACCAAAAATGGCATTCATAAGTAATAATTGGGATGCTCTCCATGAGTACCTGGTTAGACATCTAATTGCCCCCCTATGAGTACCTGGTTAGACATCTCATTGCCCCCCTATGAGTACCTGGTTAGACATCTCATTGCCCCCCATGAGTACCTGGTTAGACATCTCATTGCCCCCATGAGTACCTGGTTAGACATCTCATTGCCCTGTATGAAACACCTGGTTAGACATCTCATTGCCCCCTATGAGTACCTGGTTAGACATCTCATTGCCCTGTATGAAACACCTGGTTAGACATCTCATTGCCCCCTATGAGTACCTGGTTAGACATCTCATTGTCCTGTATGAAACACCTGGTTAGACATCTCATTGCCCCCTATGAGTAACTGGTTAGACATCTCATTGCCCTGTAAGAAACACCTGGTTAGACATCTCATTGCCCTGTAAGAAACACCTGGTTAGACATCTCATTACCCCCTATAAGTACCTGGTTAGACATCTCATTACCCCCTATAAGTACCTGGTTAGACATCTCATTACCCCCTATAAGTACCTGGTTAGACATCTCATTACCCCCTATAAGTACCTGGTTAGACATCTCATTACCCCCTATAAGTACCTGGTTAGACATCTCATTACCCCCTATAAGTACCTGGTTAGACATCTCATTACCCCCTATAAGTACCTGGTTAGACATCTCATTACCCCCTATGAGTACCTGGTTAGACATCTCATTGCCCTGTATGAAACAACTGGTTAGACATCTCATTGCCCCCTATGAAACACCTGGTTAGACATCTCATTGCCCTGTATGAAACACCTGGTTAGACATCTCATTGCCCCCTATGAAACACCTGGTTAGACATCTCATTGCCCTGTATGAAACACCTGGTTAGACATCTCATTGGCCTGTAAGAAACACCTGGTTAGACATCTCATTGCCCCCTATGAGTACCTGGTTAGACATCTCATTGCCCCCTATGAGTACCTGGTTAGACATCTCATTGCCCCCTATGAGTACCTGGTTAGACATCTCATTGCCCTGTATGAAACACCTGGTTAGACATCTCATTGCCCCCTATGAGTACCTGGTTAGACATCTCATTGACCCCCATGAGTACCTGGTTAGACATCTCATTGCCCCTTATGAAACACCGGGTTAGACATCTCATTGCCCCCTATGAGTACCTGGTTAGACATCTCATTGCCCCCTTGTGAGTACCTGGTTAGACATCTTATTGCCCCCTATGAGTACCTGGTTAGACATCTCATTGCCCCTTATGAAACACCTGGTTAGACATCTCATTGCCCCCTATGAGTACCTGGTTAGACATCTCATTGCCCCCTATGAGTACCTGGTTAGACATCTCATTGCCCCCCATGTGAATACCTGGTTAGACATCTCATTGCCCCCCATGTGAATACCTGGTGTTTCCAGGTTTAGCTGTGGGGACTATCACAGCATGTTTCCTGGTTTAGCTATGGGGACTATTAGATTGTGTTTCTGGTTTAGCTATGGGGACTATTAGATTGTGTTTCTGGTTTAGCTATGGGGACTACTACAGCGTGTTTCCTGGTTTAGCTATGGGGACTATTAGATTGTGTTTCCTGGTTTAGCTATGGGGACTACTACAGCGTGTTTCCTGGTTTAGCTATGGGGACTATTAGATTGTGTTTCATGGTTTAGCTATGGGGACTATTAGATTGTGTTTCCTGGTTTAGCTATGGGGACTATTAGATTGTGTTTCCTGGTTTAGCTATGGGGACTATTAGATTGTGTTTCCTGGTTTAACTGTGGGGACTATTAGATTGTGTTTCCTGGTTTAGCTATGGGGACTACTACAGCGTGTTTCCTGGTTTAGCTATGGGGACTATTAGATTGTGTTTCCTGGTTTAGCTATGGGGACTATCACAGCGTGTTTCCTGGTTTAGCTATGGGAACTAATCACAGCATGTTTCCAGGCCTTTGGTAATATTCCTGTTTCCCATACTCTGTTTATAAAATTGCAAAAATGATGTGTGGAATTGTCTGATCAGGTTTTCAGAGACATTTCATATCATACTCGGTCTTAAGCATCCAGCTGTTTTACTCGCCTTCATTAAGCCAATGGTCAACAACCTTTTCTGAGTCAAGATCACTTTCGCATTCAGAAAAGCAAGCTGAGATCTACTGCTCAGATTGTTGTTTCTTTATATTAACCCACACAAACAGTTTTGTAGGAATGATATTTGGGCAGTAATACATTATCACAACATATTGGCTATATGATTTGGCCTGACAATATTATTAATCAGACCATATTATATTTCAAAACCCGAGTTTAGATTTTTTTTAAATCGATCAGTTGGTTTAGCACTTGTGAAGCACTGAATTTAAATCATTTGCTTTCTTATTTTCACTGCATCTGATGGTCAACGAGGTCAAATCATGACATCAGTGATCTTCAGGTCGAAGGTTACGACTTGGAATTTTGGGTTAAATGACCATTCAAAACAAAACAAAAACCTGCTCTCTCCTTCCTTTCCTCCGGTGAGACTGACCAGAGAGAGGGGACACCGTCTTCCACCTGCTCTCTCCTTCCTTTCCTCCGGTGAGACTGATCAGAGAGAGGGGACACCGTCTTCCACCTGACGGCGAAACACAAGTCACACTGCATCTGCCTCATGCACAAATTCACGTTGTTCGTATGGCAAAAAATATGTATATATTTTTTTAAATAACGACTTCCGGCGCCAACGAAGATGGCCGCCTCACTTCGCGTTCCTCACTTCGCGTTCCTCACTTCGCGTTCCTAGGAAACTATGCAGTATTTAGTTTTTTTGATGTGTTATTTTTTACATTGTTACCATAGGTAGGTTTTATTACATACAGTCGGGAAGAACTATTGGATGAAAGAGCAACGTCAACTCACCAACATTACGACCAGGAATACGACTTTCCCGAAGCGGATCCTCTGTTTGGTCCACCACCGAGGACAATGGATCGGATCCCAGCCGGCGACCCAAAACAACGACGTCGCAGAATGGGCAGAAGGAGCGGTCTTCTGGTCAGGTTCCGTAGACAGGCACATCGAGCACCGCTCCCGAGCATATTACTCGCCAATGTCCAGTCTCGTGACAACAAGGTAGACGAAATCCAAGCAATGGTTGCCTTCCAGAGAGACATCAGAGATTGTAACTTTCTTTGTTTCAAGGAAACGTGGCTCACTCGGGATACGCCACCAGGCTTCTTCACGCATCGCGCCGACAGAAGCAAGGAAGAAGAAGAAGAGGGGAGGAGGCCTTATGATTAACGAGACGTGGTGTGATCATAACAACATACAGGAACTCAAGTCCTTCTGTTCACCTGACCTAGAATTCCTTACATTCAAATGCCGACCGCATTATCTACCAAGAGAATTCTCTTCAATCATAATCACAGTCGTGTATATTCCCCCCCAATCAGACACAGTGACCGCCATGAAAGAACTACATTTGACTCTACAGTGGTAGGCTTGATCACCAACAACGACGAGACGGCCTACAGGGAAGAGGTGAGGGCCCTTGGAGTGTGGTGTCAGGAAAATAACCTCACACTCAATGTCAACAAAACAAAGGAGATGATCGTGGACTTCAGGAAACAGCAGAGGGAGCAGGCCCCTATCCACATCGATGGGACAGAAGTGGAGAAGGTGGAAAGTTTTAAGTTCCTCGGCGTACACATCACGGACAAGGCTGAAGAAATTAGGCTTGTCACCAAAAATACTCACAAACTTTTACAGATGCACAATCGAGAGCATCCTGGCGGGCTGTATCACCGCCTGGTACGGCAACTGCTCCGCCCACAACTGTAAGGCTCTTCAGAGGGTAGTGAGGTCTGCACAACGCATCACCGGGGGCAAACTACCTGCCCTCCAGGACACCTACACCACCTCAAGTCACAGGAAGGCCAAAAACATCAAGGACAACAACCACCCGAGCCACTGCCTGTTCACCCCGCTATCATCCAGAAGGCGAGGTCAGTACAGGTGCATCAAAGCAGGGACCGAGAGACTGAAAAACAGCTTCTATCTCAAGGCCATCAGACTGTTAAACAGCCACCACTAACATTGAGTGGCTGCTGCCAACATACTGACTCAACTCTAGTCACTTTAACAATGAAAATTGTATGTAATAAATGTATCACCAGCCACTTTAAACAATGCCACTTTATATAATGTGTACATACCCTACATTACTCATCTCATATGTACAGTGGGGCAAAAAAGTATTTAGGCAGCCACCAATTCTGCAAGTTCTCCCCCTTAAAAAGATGAGAGAGAGGCCTGTAATTGTCATCATAGGTACACTTCAACTATGACAGACAAAATGAGAAGAAAAAAAAATCCAGAAAATCACATTGTAGGATTTTTAATGAATTTATTTGCAAATGATGGTGGAAAATAAGTATCTTAAGCCTTTATTGTTCGTTGGCTTTTCTACAGAAATGTTTGGTGTTCCACTAGGAATGCTTTGAAGGTCGACCGGTTGGTGATCTAAGTCACAGAGAATTCTGCATCCCAAAAGCTGCACTAACATGTCTGCTTTCTCCTCATCTGTCCATGTCGTCTTCTCCTCAGATTTTAGTACCGGGATGGACCGTCTGTGGATGCCGTTCATTTCCCTGATTATTCCCCACAATTGACATACAATGTCTTAAAAGGCCCTTAAATGAGATCTGTGAGTAATATAAAGGGGGACAGGAGGCCCTTCATGGTGAAATCACTGAGATCAAATAACATGGCATATGCTCCAACATGCTCTTCTAGAAATGGGATCTTAAAAAAAAAAAAATTGTAAACAGTGAGCGTTGTTGGCTAGTGAGTTCCCGCTGGCTCACGGTGAGTATCCTACACAGTCTAGCCCGTATGTTTGTCTCCCAGCCAATGCTGCTACAGTACTTTCTCCAATAAACGGTGTGATTCTTCTTGCTGATGGTCTTTTTCTTTGATAATCTATTAGTTCTGTGAACCTGTGAGTTCTTTTAGGCTCTAAAAGCTTATCTTTTTTTTGTCTTTGACAGCTGTCTGGCACTCACCTGACCAGCAGGGGACGGCCTTGCCCTTTCTCAATGATTTGGAGTTAATGATGGATTCTTCAGCTGCTCTGTCTACGAGAGTTTCATTGTCTTGGTCAGGGTCTCCTTGTTTAGGGAAAATAGTTCATTTCTTCGTTGGCCTTGTTTTGGAACTCTTCTTATTTGGCTCTGTGGAAGTAGCACTGTTACCCGGGTTCGATTCCCGGCTGTATCACAACCGGCCGTGATTGGGAGGCCAATAGGGTGGCGCACAATTGGTCCAGCGTCGTCCGGGTTAGGGTTTAGCTCTTCAATGTAAATAAGGATTTGTTCTTAACTGAATTACCTAGTTAAATAAAAATACATTTTTTTTAAAGCACCGGGCTGTTACCAACCCCTTGTTTCTCACTACCACTAACCCAGTAGTGCACTATATAGGAAAATGGTCACTACCCACCGTGGATGTATCTAGAACTTGGGAAAAAGTAACCAATTGTCATACTTGAGTAAAAGTATGGATACTTTAATGGAAAATGACTCAAGTAAAAGTGAAAGTCACCCAGTAAAATCCCACTTGAGTAAAAGTGAAAGTCACCCAGTGAAATCCTACTTGAGTAAAAGTGAAAGTCACCCAGTGAAATCCTACTTGAGTAAAAGTGAAAGTCACCCAGTGAAATCCTACTTGAGTAAAAGTGAAAGTCACCCAGTGAAATCCTACTTGAGTAAAAGTGAAAGTCACCCAGTGAAATCCTACTTGAGTAAAAGTGAAAGTCACCCAGTGAAATCCTACTTGAGTAAAAGTGAAAGTCACCCAGTGAAATCCTACTTGAGTAAAAGTGAAAGTCACCCAGTGAAATCCTACTTGAGTAAAAGTGAAAGTCACCCAGTGAAATCCTACTTGAGTAAAAGCTCTAAAAGTATTTGGTTTTAAATATACTTAAGTATTGAAAGTAACAGTATAAATCAATTAGAATTCCCTAAATAAAAAAGATGTGGATAGCCAGGGGCTCCAACACATCATTTACAAACTAAGCATGTGTGTTTAGCAAGTCCACCAGATCAAAGACAGCAGGGATGACCAGGGATGTTCTCTTGATAAGTGCGTGAATTGGACCATTTTCCTGTACAGCTAGTACTTTTGGGGTGTCAGAGAAAATGTATGGAGTAAAAAGTATATAATTTTATTTAGGAATGTAGTGAACTAAAAGTAAATGTTGTCAAAAATATAAATAGTAAAGTACAGATTACCCCCCCCCCCCACAAAAAAACGACTTAAGTAGTACTTGAAAATATTTTTACTTAAGTACTTTACACCACTGTACATATTCCCGTTAACCTACTTGACACCAGTGTGAGATCTATTCTAGACATGGTTGAAGTGGCTACATCAATGTGGGTGCCTGAGTCAGACTTCTTCCTCCACGACCCGACCATTACCAACATGTTGCCAACCTTCCCCAACAGAGTGTTCTTCCTGTGGAAGATTCCACCAAAGCACCTACATTTAAACACACCTCCACCTCTATACATTCCAGAGGGGCGTGTCAGTGGAGAGCTCTCTGTGTGTCAGGCCCATCTCTTCAAAAAGGTAGCTCCTCCTCCACCTCTATACATTTCCAGAGGGGTGTGTCAGTGGAGAGCTCTCTGTATGTCAGGCCCATCTCTTCAAAAAGGTAGCTCCTCCTCCACCATGACCTTTCTGCCAGTCTTATCTCATTCCAACATAACCAGAGATGTAGTCAAGGTGGAGCGGAGGCCATGTTGCTTGGATACGTATTACTGGACTGGTTTTATCTTCTGGCCCTTCTGTGTATTTCAAAAAATAAATCATGTCCGTTGGAAATAAGACTCCTGGCATTCCCCTGCAGGACCCATAGGCCTGTTTTATCCTGGATGTGTTGAGTGAGTTCCTCTGCTTGAAGGTCTATATTCTTTCTTCCCCTCTCGTCCCCTCCCCTTCTCTGACCCCCCTCCTCTCCCCCCTTCTCTCCTCCCCTCCCATTCTTTCCTCTCCTAACAAGCTATATAGGTTATATTAGGCTATATTAGTAACTCCTTCAAGGTATCCACAGAGGTCACACAGGTCATTTTTTGTGTGATAATTCATAAATTAAATGTAGATTTGTATACCTATGTTGGATAAATGGTAGGCTATAAAAATCATGTTATTTTTTACCCTGGCCAGTTGTATCGCGACTGCCAGGCTGTTTGTGCTGTCATGACAACTATTTGTCCCTTGATGGCATGCCAGACAGGACATAACAAAGACAACAGCAATGGAGCTGTTAAGCAGTGAAGAACAAATTCTTATTTTACAATGACTGCCTACCCCGGCCAAACCCAGATGGCGCTGGGCCAATTGTGCGCTGCCCTATGGGACTCCCGATCACAGCCGGTTTTGTGATACAGCCCGGAATCAAACCAGGGTCTGTAGTGACACCTCTAACAAAGAGATGGTGTAACTGCAGCTGCCAGCGCAACCGTTTCCCTCTCTGACTTCTATTGTGACCTCATTTGTCTCACCTTGTGAGATGGTGGCAGCGTATGGAGGATCTTCATGACAACGGTGGGTATCGCAGAGACGGCCCGGGTCCCACTCTATAAGGGCAGCCACAGCACGAGACTGGTGGTAAGTAGACAGAGCGCTGTGAGAGACAGGTAACGGTAGCGCTCATAATGATGCGGATGTTCTCCTGAACCTCGTGTTGACTCCTCTGTTCAGATCTACACGCTAGATTTCAGATTATCACCAATGTATCTGTACAGTAGAATAACGGAGTAGTTATTCTGAATTAATTATTATTATTAAATTATTAATTAATTATTATTATTATTATTATTATTATTATTATTAAACTGATTAAAAAGTTGAGTGATAAACGCTTCATTGTTGTTCGCCGATGATAACTTTTCACGAGGCTCAGACGTCAGTTGAACGTCTAATTTTAATTTACATTTGGTTGAGTTGATAACTAATGTGAATTAAATGTGAAGTCAACAGTAAATGTCACCATGTCATTGGATTTGGGCTAAAAGGCTGAAGAAAATGTAGAAATGCCCCTACGTTGATGACCTTTCGAAAATCCAATCAGTTTTCAAATCAAATCAAATTTTATTTGTCACATGCGCCAAATACAACAGGTGTAGTAGACCTTACAGTGAAATGCTGAATACAACAGGTGTAGTAGACCTTACAGTGAAATGCTGAATACAACAGGTGTAGTAGACCTTACAGTGAAATGCTGAATACAACAGGTGTAGTAGACCTTACAGTGAATATTGAATTGGTATTGGTATTGATATTGGTATTGGTATTGGTATTAATATTGGTATTGGTATTGGTATTCATATTGATTTTGGTGTTGGTATTGATTTTGTCATGGTATTGATATTGAATTGGTATTGATATTGGTATTGGTGTTGATATTGGTATTGATATTGTATTGGTATTGGTGTTGAATTGGTATTGGTATTGGTATTGGTGTTGATATTGGTATTGGTGTTGAATTGGTATTGGTATTGGTATTGGTGTTGAATTGGTATTGGTATTGGTATTGAATTGGTAATGGTATTGGTGTTGGTATTGGTATTCAATACCAATATCAACACTGTTTTGTTTAATTTATGGATAGCCAGGGGCACACTCCAACACTCAAACATAATTTACAAACGAAGCATGTGTTTAGTGAGTCCACCAGATCAGAGGCAGTAGGGACGACCAGGGATGTTCTCTGTTTAGTGAGTCCTCCAGATCAGAGGCAGTAGGGACGACCAGGGATGTTCTCTGTTTAGTGAGTCCTCCAGATCAGAGGCAGTAGGGACGACCAGGGATGTTCTCTGTTTAGTGAGTCCTCCAGATCAGAGGCAGTAGAGATGACCAGGGATGTTCTCTGTTTAGAGAGTCCTCCAGATCAGAGGCAGTAGGGATGACCAGGGATGTTCTCTGTTTAGTGAGTCCACCAGATCAGAGGCAGTAGGGACGACCAGGGATGTTCTCTGTTTAGTGAGTCCTCCAGATCAGAGGCAGTAGAGATGACCAGGGATGTTCTCTGTTTAGTGAGTCCTCCAGATCAGAGGCAGTAGGGATGACCAGGGATGTTCTCTGTTTAGAGTCCTCCAGATCAGAGGCAGTAGGGGTGACCAGGGATGTTCTCTGTTTAGAGAGTCCTCCAGATCAGAGGCAGTAGGGACGACCAGGGATGTTCTCTGTTTAGTGAGTCCTCCAGATCAGAGGCAGTAGAGATGACCAGGGATGTTCTCTGTTTAGAGAGTCCTCCAGATCAGAGGCAGTAGAGATGACCAGGGATGTTCTCTGTTTAGTGAGTCCTCCAGATCAGAGGCAGTAGAGATGACCGGGGATGTTCTCTGTTTAGAGAGTCCTCCAGATCAGAGGCAGTAGGGGTGACCAGGGATGTTCTCTGTTTAGAGAGTCCTCCAGATCAGAGGCAGTAGAGATGACCAGGGATGTTCTCTGTTTAGAGAGTCCTCCAGATCAGAGGCAGTAGGGATGACCAGGGATGTTCTCTGTTTAGAGAGTCCTCCAGATCAGAGGCAGTAGGGGTGACCAGGGATGTTCTCTGTTTAGAGAGTCCTCCAGATCAGAGGCAGTAGGGACGACCAGGGATGTTCTCTGTTTAGAGAGTCCTCCAGATCAGAGGCAGTACTGATGACCAGGGATGTTCTCTGTTTAGAGAGTCCTCCAGATCAGAGGCAGTAGAGATGACCAGGGATGTTCTATATAAGTGTGTGACTTAGACAATTTTCCTGTCCTGCTAAGAATTCAAAATGTAACGAGTACTTTTGGGTGTCAAGGAAAATGTTTGGGGTAAAAAGTACATAATTTTCTTTGGGAATGTAGTGAAGTAAAAGTAAAAGTTGTCAAAAATATAAATAGTAAAGTAGTGTACAGATACCCCCTTGAAAAAATTACTTAAGTAGTACTTTAAAGTATTTTTACTTAAGTACTTTATACCACTGGTGTTTTGTATATTCAGTGTAGAGCTGTTAGCAGTGTTATTTAGCTGGTTTAATGTATTCTGGTTGATTTTAAGCTCCATCAAGAATATGAGCAAAATGGATTATTGACAAGGTGGAACAGTTTTTCCACTTATTAATGGTCATATAAATTGCTACATTCAATATCAATCAATATATCATTAAAAATTGCTTTCCTGGTGGCATTTTTGGCTATGTTTTTCCGTGATGGGTCACTACTGAGACAACCTTTTCAATTTGGGTCCCGAGGCATAAAACCAGTTGAGAACCACTGCTGTTAATGACCACTCTATTCTCCTGAACCTGTCAACCAGTATCTGTCAACCTGTATCTGTCAACCAGTATCTGTCAACCAGTATCTGTCAACCAGTATCTGTCAACCTGTATCTGTCAACCAGTATCTGTCAACCAGTATCTGTCAACCAGTATCTGTCAACCAGTATCTGTCAACCAGTATCTGTCAACCAGTATCTGTCAACCAGTATCTGTCAACCAGTATCTGTATCTGGGGCGGCAGGGTAGCCTAGTTGTTAGAGCGGTGGACTAGTAACCGGAAGGTTGCAAGTTCATATCCGAGCTGACAAGGTACAAATCTGTCGTTCTGCCCCTGAACAGGCAGTTAACCCACTGTTCCTAGACTGTCATTGAAAATAAGAATTTGTTCTTAACTGACTTGCCTAGTTAAATAAAGGTAAAAAAACAGCATCTGTCAACCAGTGACTCAACAATATTCCTTTACCACAGGATGACATCCGACACAAGCAAACACTTGTCCTGAAGGTAGAACTGAGAGATGCTAGATGTGCCAGCTGCAAAGTCTAAATTGGCTATATTGTAAAAATTAATGAAAACAAAAATGAGCTTTTTTGGTCTTAATTTAAGAGTTAGCAGTGTGGTAAAGGGTTAAGGTTAGGATTAGTCATTAGGGTTAGCAGTGTAGTAAAGGGTTAATTAAAGTTAGGTTATATTTAAAAAAAAAAAAAAAAAAAGATTTTATACTTTTGTAGCTGTGCCAGCTAGTGACCATTCTGCAGAGCTGCCTCCGGGACATGAGTCATCCCAATAAATGCTAATCTGTGCGAAGCGAGAGAGAAGCTGTGTTTGTCAGCATTTGTTGTCAGGCTGACTCATTCACACAGCATCAGTGTCATGCAGCTATCACATGGCAGGAGAGAGAAGCAAGCTCCCCTGCACATGCACAGCAATCTGCCTACGTCCCAAATGGCCATAAGAGTCTAGTCAAAAAGAGTGCACTATATAGGGAATTAGGGTGCCATTTGGGTGGCAGATTCAGTCTATTTAGATTCACATAGCGGTACACTATCACCAACTGAGCCACACAGTCCACTGTTGTAGGGTATTTTAAAAATTATCTGTCTGAAGAAGATTGCTTTTATTTCCAGGAGCCTTCGGGATTCATCTTCAAGATACCGAACCTGAAAACGATGTCACACACATCGTCCGACCCCTCTTGCCTCCTCACTCATTATCAGAACAAGCAAACACTTGTCCTGAAGGCAGAACTGAGAGATTTACGCTAGATGTGCCAGCTACAAAGTCTAAATTGTCTATTGGCTATTGGCTATTGGCAAAAAAAAGGGCTTATTTTGCTTCTGTTGTTAAGATTGTGTGAATATGAAAAGTTCAGACTATCACGGCTCAGGCTAATACTCAGACACAGACACAAGAAGCAGATGGTACGAGTCTCAGAGTGTATTAGTTCAAGGGGAAGAAGGTAAGTCAACCAGGTACTGGAATCCCCTGCCCCACGGTCTAACCTTCAGGAGGCTCCTCACCACGCTGGTTGGCCGTCGATGAGACGGGGGGAGAGAGGGGTGGGCCTGGAAACAGGAGACAGAGGACTGTGAGACATACACTACAGTTCAAATGTTTGGGATCACTTAGAAATGTCCTTGTTTTTGAAAGAAAAGCACAATTTTTGTCCATTAAAATAACATCAAATTTATCAGAAATACAGTGTAGACATTGTTAATGTTGTAAATGACTATTGTAACTGGAAACGGCTGATTTTTTTATGGAATATCTACATAGGTGTACAGAGGCCCATCATCAGAAACCATAGGCGTACAGAGGCCATTTATCAGCAACCATCACTCCTGACTTCCAATGGCACGTTGCGTTAGCTAATCCAAGTTTATCATTTCAAAATGCTAGGATTTCAAAAGGATCATTAGCCCAGTTGATAAGGGGATTGTACCTCTGGTGCCATGAAAACCCCAAAACTATGGGTACATGAGGAGATTCCAGGAGCAGAAACTGCATGGATTCACTGTGGTTGCCTGACACTGGATAGGAACCATACTGTGGTTGACTCTTCCAATCCAGCACCCATCCAACGCTCTGACATCCATCGGAATGGAAAACGGGTTGAGTGGAGATGCCCAGCTCCAACACCAGGGTAGTGTCCATAAATCTCTCATCGGCCCCAGAGTCAATGAGCACCTGGATGTATGTGGACTGGCCTCCCCACAACAGGGTAGCATAGAGGGGGTTATGACTAGTAATGGATTGGAAACTCCCCGTATGGCTCACCAGTGTACTTGTACCTATTGACGAGCCTGGTCTTTTAATGGGAAGGTAGATAAGAAATGTCCCATAGCTCCACAATACAGGCAGCTTTTGGTGTTCAGTCTACATAAGTACTCAGCAGGAGACTATCTAGCCCTGCCCAGTTGCATAGGCTCCTGGATTCCGGGGATTCCTGGCATTCCTCTGATGCGAGGTGGGAATCAAAGATGAGCGAGGGCGACAGGGAACAGATTCCCTCTCCCTCCTACGTTCCCGTAGATGCCCATCAATCCGGATGGTCTATGAGGGAGTCGAGGTCCATAGCTCCCGGGCTGCGAGCCCATCTTTAAATCCCCTCCGATAATCCATGAGGGAACATGTCAAACAAGGCTTCCAGGTTCCAGGCACTCTCAGCCGCCAATGTGCGAAAATCCTCAGCCTCTGTCCCGGACAACGGAGAATCGAACACCTTACATACCTCCGCCACAAACTCCTCCAGACTGAGGCAAAAGGCGGACTGTTGCTCATTCACCGCCGTGATGTAGGCTGGGAAGAAGTGCGGGTGGCGGGTTTCTGAGAGTCTGGTGGATTACTGGTGTGGCTTGCTGCCTAGCAGGGAATCCGCGTAATTGCTCCAGTAATGTATCGAATGCATGGTCATGACATTCTGCCAGGGCATTCCAGTAACTCCTTGTATCTTCAAATGGTGGCTCCTTGCTGGGAGACAGCGTTGTGGAGCTGGTCTGAGTCTGCTGGGTTAGTCATGGCCAGTTTGTACTAGCATGGCTCAGGCTAAGACCCAGGTGCAGACACAGGAGGCAGATAGTACGAGTCTCAGACTTTATTAGTTCAGGGGCAGGCAAAAGGTAAGTCAAGACATGCAAAGGGTTGTAAATCCAAATCGGACGGCACAGGAAACACGTTAACACACTCGTAGGTCTTGACAGGACGAGCACAAAGACAGGTGAAACAGATCAGGGTGTGACACAGACAAAGGAACCTGGTTCCCTTCAGCTTTGAGTCCAACACATAACCTTAGCTTTTACACCTAGAGGTCCTAACCTATCGACAAGGTCTTTCGGGGACAGTTTACCAGACACAGATTAAGCCTAATTCTGGACTAAAAAGCACTTTCCCGGGAAGAGACAGACAGGTAGAGACAGACTGGAACAGATACAGACAGGTAGAGACACAGACTGGGACAGACACAAACAGGTAGAGACAGACTGGTAGAGACACAGACTGGGACAGACAGTACAAAGTCAGAGATCAGATCGCCAATTAAATACAGGTTAATATCTTTTCAACTGGCTATCGGATAGGGAGTCAAAAACCATGTATTTTATTTGTATTTATTTTTTCGTTTTTATTTAACCAGGTAGGCCATTTGAGAACAAGTTCTCATTTACAACTGCCATCTGGCCAAGATAAAGCAAAGCAGTGCAACACAAACAACAACACAGAGTTTTTCATGGAATAAACAAACATACAGTCAATAATACAGTAGAATAAGTATGTTTACAGTGTCTGCAAATGGTGTAAGGAGGTAAGGCAATAAATAGGCCATAGTAGCGAAGTAATTACAATTTAGCAAATTAACAAATACATGTTTGCTGCTATTTCCATCCACATAAAACGGTTGTTAAGAGGGGAGAGTCAGGGAGTGAATAGGGAGGGGTCAGGGAGTGAAGAGGGAGGAGTCAGGGAGTGAAGAGGGAGGAGTCAGGGAGTGAAGATGGGAGGAGTCAGGGAGTGAAGAGGGGGGAGTAAGGGAGTGAAGAGGGGGAGTCAGGGAGTGAAGATGGGGGAGTCAGGGAGTGAAGATGGGAGGAGTCAGGGAGTGAAGAGGGGGAGTAAGGGAGTGAAGATGGGGGAGACAGGGAGTGAAAATGGGAGGAGTCAGGGAGTGAAGATGGGGAGTCAGGGAGTGAAGATGGGGGAGACAGGGAGTGAAGATGGGAGGAGTCAGGGAGTGAAGAGGGGGAGTCAGGGAGTGAAAATGGGAGTGAAGATGGGAGGAGTCAGGGAGTGAAGATGGGGAGTCAGGGAGTGAAGATGGAGGAGTCAGGGAGTGAAGAGGGAGGAGTCAGGGAGTGAAGATGGGGGAGTCAGTGAGTGAAGATGGGGAGACAGGGAGTGAAAAATTGGAGGAGTCAAGGAGTGAAGATGGGGAGTCAGGGAGTGAAGATGGGGAGACAGGGAGTGAAGATGGGAGGAGTCAGGGAGTGAAGAGGGGGAGTAAGGGAGTGAAGATGGGGGAGACAGGGAGTGAAGATGGGAGGAGTCAGGGAGTGAAGAGGGGGAGTCAGGGAGTGAAAATGGGAGGAGTCAGGGGGTGAATTTGGGAAGAGTCAGGGGTGAAGATGGGAGGAGTCAGGCAGTGAAGAGTGGGGAGTCAGGGAGTGAAAAGGGGAGGGGTCAGGGAGTGATGAGGGGAGGAGTCAGGGACTAAAAATGAGAGGGGTCAGGGAGTGAAGATGGGATTGAAGAGGGGAAGATTCAGGGAGTGAATGAGAGGAGGAGTCAGGGAGTAAAAATGGGAGGGGTCAGGGAGTGAAGAGGGAGGAGTCAGGGAGAGAAGAGGGGAGGAGTCAGGGAGTAAAATGGGGAGGAGTCAGGGAGTGATGAGGGGAGGAGTCAGGGAGAGAAGAGGGGAGGAGTCAGGGAGTAAAAGGGTGAGGAGTCAGGGAGTGATGAGGGGAGGAGTCAGGGAGTGAGTGAGAGGAGGAGTCAGGGAGTGATGAGAGGAGGAGTCAGGGAGTGATGAGAGGAGGAGTCGGGGAGTGAAAGGGGGAGGAGTCAGGGAGTGATGAGGGGAGGAGTCAGGGAGTGATGAGGGGAGGAGTCAGGGAGTAAAAATGTGTGGGGTCAGGGAGTGAAAAGTGGAGAGTCAGGGAGTGAGTGAGAGGAAGAGTCAGGGAGTGATGAGAGGAGGAGTCAGGGAGTGATGAGAGGAGGAGTGAGTGAGAGGAGGAGTCAGGGAGTGATGAGAGGAGGAGTCAAGGAGTGAAAAGGGGAGAGTCAGGGAGTGAGTGAGAGAAAGAGTCGGGGAGTGATGAGAGGAGGAGTCAGGGAGTGAAGAGGGGCGAGTCAGGGAGTGATGAGAGGAGGAGTCGGGGAGTGCAGAGGGGCGAGTCGGGGAGTGAAGAGGGGCGAGTCAGGGAGTGAAGAGGGGCGAGTCAGGGAGTGAAGAGGGGCGAGTCAGGGAGTGATGAGAGGAGGAGTCAGGGAGTGATGAGAGGAGGAGTCGGGGAGTGATGAGAGGAGGAGTCGGGGAGTGAAGAGGGGTGAGTGAGAGGAGGAGTCAGGGAGTGATGAGATGAGGAGTCAGGGAGTGAGTGAAGAGGAGGAGTCAGGGAGTGATGAGAGGAGGAGTCAGGGAGTGATGAGAGGAGGAGTGAGTGAGTGATGAGAGGAGGAGTCAGGGAGTGAGTGAGAGGAGGAGTCAGGGAGTGAGTGTGAGGAGGAGTCAGGGAGTGAGTGAGAGGAGGAGTCAGGGAGTGAAGAGGGAGGAGTCAGGGAGTGATGAGAGGAGGAGTCAGGGAGTGAGTGAGAGGAGGAGTAGGGGAGTGAAAGAGGGAGGAGTCAGGGAGTGAGTGAGAGGAGGAGTCGGGGAGTGAAAGAGGGAGGAGTCAGGGAATGAGTGAGAGGAGGAGTCAGGGAGTGAAGAGGGAGGAGTCAGGGAGTGAGTGAGAGAGGCAGCTGAGCTTTGAATAAGCACATACTGTTAGGACTATAACCAGAGCCCTGTGGGTGGCGGTTTGGACCTTTACACAGAATGATATACAGCCGTTTCTGTCCTTGACCTACGGAGAATGAAACAGTCCTACACTAATGAGCTAAATAACTCTATTCAGACAAGGGGGGCGGGATCCCTAATGGCAGCCTACTCCCTATGTAGTGCACTACTTTTGACCAAGGCAGATAGGGTCTCTGGTCTAAAGTAGTGCACTAAGTAGAACCGGTGTGTCATTTGAGATACAGAGGTGGGTAGTGAAGTGCACCACGGGACGGATTACCATGTTGCTCAGGATAGGAGTGCTGTTTTACAATCACGTTTTCCCTTTTTAGATCGTAATTAATAGGACTGAATGATGTCGTCCTCTGGGACTCTGTGTGACACAGGGGGAGGGGGGGCTCCTACTCTGAGATGCTGTGTGAAACAGGGGGAGGGGGGCTCCTACTCTGAGATGCTGTGTGACACAGGGGAGGGGGGCTCCTACTCTGAGATGCTGTGTGAAACGGGGGGGCGCTCCTACTCTGAGATGCTGTGTGAAAAGGGGGGCGCTCCTCGTCTGAGATGCTGTGTGAAACAGGGGAGGGAGGGCTCCTACTCTGAGATGCTGTGTGAAACAGGGGAGGGGCTCCTACTCTGAAATGCTGTGTGAAACGGGGGGGGCTCCAACTCTGAGATGCTGTGTGAAACGGGGGGTCTCCTACTCTGAAATGCTGTGTGAAACGGGGGGCTCCAACTCTGAGATGCTGTGTGAAACGGGGGGGGGTCTCCTACTCTGAGATGCTGTGTGAAACAGGGGGTGAAGATAGAACTCATTGCAGAATACCATACAATTAGACGCACTCGTGCCTTTCGGGCATTTCAGGGTACTGGTAAATGACCTAATCACAGACAAAAGTAAGTGGTTTATTTATCATTCTAAATCTATGTTTTGTACAGTTGTATTTTGTATTATTAATTCCTTATGATGTACCTTGTATTCTCTGCTGCATGTTGTTGTCTGAAGCAGGACTCCTCGATCTCAATGTGACTTCAAGGTTAAATAAAGGGTAAACACAGAGAAAATAAAGAACAATACAATGGTAAACCCTGCCTATCTGCCATGCAGCGTAGGCTCAAGCAAACGCTCAGGAGAGTATTTGAAAGATTCTGAATCCAGGCCTGGAATGAAGAGGCAGTATGCAAAACTCTGACCCCTTTGTGAGGTCATGCCGCAACGGCGTCACAGTAGAGTAGCAGAATGTGTCATAATTTACCCCCCCCCTCCCTCCCTTAGCCACGCTCCCTACAGGCATAAGCACCAACCAAGCCTTCACAATTACATACAGTATACAGTCAGTCCCCCTCCTTCAAAATCTACACTAATTTAAATAACCACCGGCTTACTGTATCAAAACACAATGGGGGCTGGTTTCCCGGACGGACACAGATTAGTCTTAAACCTAGTACTGGACTAAGAAGCGTGCTCAATCAAAATGGCGTCTGTTGAAATAGGTTTTTAATCCAGCACAAAATGTACTGTGTCCGTGACTTTATCTTGGTTACGCTGTAAATCATGCAATGCCTTGATCGCAGATTTTTGAGAAACAGCAAATGTTGGTTCATGTAAGTGTCTTATATCGTCTGAAAGCTTAAATTAATGTAAATATAACTGCACTGTCCAATTTACAGTAGCTATTACTGTGAAAAAAATGCCATGCTATTGTTTGAGGAGAGTTCCTAACAACGAAACACTTTTTTCACCGCGACAAGTTTAATAAATTCACCTCTGAAGGTGTACTTACATTCTGAAATTTTGCTCTGATTTATCATCCAAAGGGTCCCAGAGATAACATGAAGTGTCGTTTTGTCAGATAAAATCATTTTTCATATCCTAAAAAGGTCCATATAGCATGCGCGATCGATTTTGTATTTCCACTCGTTCAATTTGCAAAGAAAGGAATCTGTGAAAATCTCACCCTAAACGTTGTTTCAATGAGTCAAATCCCGTTCGTATGTATTCCTCAGAGATCCTAGAACGTAACCAGACTTTACTATATCATTAGGGGTGTAGTATATCCTATAGGAAACCAGATTTGGTCTGAGAGCGACACCTTCATGGCGCGCCGATGACTCGGCTGGTCTTCATTTGATCGACTGTACCTTTGTCAAATAAGCATCAATCGGTGTTACGGATACAGGTATCCTGTGTGTGTATTTGGGTTATTTCCTTCTGCCCAGTTATGAAAACTGGTTGTTTTGTAAATGTTGAACTTATAATATGGCTACTAATACTGGAAAAGCTAAATCAAAGTCCAAGTATACAGATTTGAGGATATTCCTGCACAAACATTTTTAATATGAATGCAAATGTCTCCTTTATGATTTGCCCAAACGTACCTGGGTGACTTCACACTAAATGTCATGTAGTTAGCTCATAATTCAAGTTACAACCAGAACTGAGACCGGACGAACTGGGACGACCTGGGACCGGACGACCTGGGATGAACTGGGACCGGACAAACTGGGACTGGATGAACTGGGACCGGACAAACTGGGACGAACTGGGACAAACTGGGACGAACTGGGACAAACTGGGACGAACTGGGACCGGACTGGGACGAACTAGGACGAACTGGGACCAGACGAACTGGGACGAACTGGGATGAACTGGGACGAACTGGGACCGGACGAACTCGGACGAACTGATGATCTGTGACAAACTGGGACCGGACGAACTGGGACCGGACGAACTGGGACGAACTGGGACCGGGCGAACTGGGACCGGACGAACTGGGACGAACTGGGACGAACTGGGACAGGACGAACTGGGATAAACTGGGACCGGACTGGGACCGGACGAACTGGGATAAACTGGGACCGGACTGGGCCCGGACTGGGACTGGACTGGGACCGGACTGGGACCTTTCTCCTGCATTTCAAAGATGGTGGTAGAAAAATACCTGTTTTTTTTCTTTTGTATTGTCTTCTTCCAGATCTATTGTGTTATATTCTCCTACATGTAACTCACATTTACACCAACTTCAAAGTGTTTCCTTTCAAATGGTACCAATAATATGCATATCCTTGCTTTAGATCCTGAGCTACAGGCAGTTAGATTTGGGTATGTCATTTTAGGTGAAAATTGTAAGTAAGCATTTCACTGTCAGGTCGACGACACCTGATGTATTCGGCGCATGTGACAAATACAATTTGATTTGTTATTGTAACAAGATAATGTGAGAAGAAAAATGTGTTTTCATTGGTTACCTGTTTTTAAAATAGAGGCAAAATACAAGTACACAAAAAGTAACACCAAAAATGACTTGGACAACATTATTGATTATTATTCATTATTGATTATTGATTATACATACATTGATTGTCATAGCTGAGTGTGGCTCTGTTTGCTAAGTGACTGTTTCTCACACCGGAGACCCGGGTTCGTAACCGGGTCCTGACGTGGACAACTTTGTTGAATGTCATAGCTGAGTGTGGCTCTGAATGCTAGATCTTTTCTTTAATAAGTTTCTTTCTGAAGAAAGAATATGTGTCCCATATGGCACCCTATTCCCTATGAACGGCCTATACGGCTCTGGTCAAAAGCAGTGCACTATATAGGGAGTAGTGTGCAATTTGGGATTCACCCAAAAAACATCGTGGGAATGAAATACGATGAGGAAGAGTTTTTATTATTTCCACTAGGGAACTAAATGCTGTAGATCTATGTTGCTGGTCCAATTACAGTAGTCTACCCCTATTCCCTAGATACAGTTGAAGTCAGAAGTTTACATACACTTAGGTTGGAGTCATTAAAACTTGTTTTTCAACCACTACACAAATTTATTGTTAACAAACTACCAGTTTTGGCAAGTCGGTTAGGACCTCTACTTTGTGCATAACACAAGTCATTTTTCCAACAATTGTTTACAGACAGATTATTTCACTTATAATTCACTGTATCACATTTCCAGTGGGTCAGAAGTTTACATACACTAAGTTGACTGGGCCTTTAAACATCTTGGAAAATTCCAGAAAATGATATCATGGCTTTAGAAGCTTCTGATAGGCTAATTGACATACTTTGAGTCAATTGTAGATGTACATGTGGATGTATTTCAAGGCCTACCTTCAAACTCAGTGCCTCTTTGCTGGACATCAAGGGAAAATCAAAAGAAATCAGCCAAGACCTCTGAAAAAAAATTGTAGACCTCCACAAGTCTGGTTCATCCTTGGGAGCAATTTCCAAATGCCTGAAGGGACCACATTTATCTGTACAAACAATAGTAAACAAGTATAAACACCATGGGACCACGCAGCCATCATACCGCTCAGGAAGGAGACAAAGATCGTACATTTGGGAGAAATTTGCTCTGGTTTGATGAAACAAAAATATAACTGTTTGGCCATAATGACCATCGTTATGTTTGGAGGATAAGGGGGAGGCTTGCAAGCACCATCCCAACCGTGAAGCACGGGGGTGGCAGCATCATGTTGTGGGGGTGCTTTGCTGCAGGAGGGACTGATGCACTTAACAAAATAGATGGCTTCATGAGGAAGTAAAATTATGTGGATATATTGAAGCAACATCTCTAGACATCAGTCAGGAAGTTAAAGCTTGGTGACAAATGGGTCTTCCAAATGGACAATGACCCCAAGCATACTTCCAAAATTGTGGCAAAATGGCTTAAGGACAACAAAGTCAAGGTATTGGAGTGGCCATCACAAAGCCCTGACCTCAATCCTACAGAAAATGTGTTGGCAGAACTGAAAAAGCTTGTGGGCCAAAATTCACCCAACATATTGTGGGAAGTTTGTGGAAGGCTCCCCAAAATGTTTGACCCAAGTTGAACAAACAATTTAAAGGCAATGCCACAAATACTAATTGAGCGTATGTAAACTACTGACCCACTGGGAATGTGATAAAATAAATAAAAGCTGAAATAAATAATGATCTCTACTCTTATTCTGACATTTGACATTCCTAAAATAAAGTGGTGATCCTAACTGACCTGACAGGGAATTTCTACTAGGATTAAATGTCAGGAATTGTAAAAAACGGAGTTTAAAAATGCATTTGGCTAAAGTGATGTAAACTTCTGACTTCAACTGTATGCATTACCTTTCGGGCCCTGGTTTATTTATTTTTTATTTAATCTTTATTTAACTAGGCAAGTCAGTTAAGATCAAATTCTTATTTAAAACGTCAACCTACCGGGGAACAGTGGGTTAACTGCCTTGTTCATGAGCAGAATGAAGAGATTTTTACCTTATCAGCACAGAGATTCGTTCAAGCAACCTTTCGGTTACTGGCCCAACGCTTGAACCACTAGGCCTACCTCCCATCATCAAAGGTAGTGCACTATATAGGAAAAAAGGTGTAATTTGGAACTCATTCTAAGTACGATATAGATGGGATGAGCAGGGGCATAAATTGCACAATATAAAGAAGTGCACTACAAAAGTAGCAGGTTTCCATTTAGAACTCATTATATAGGGTTCCATTTAGAATGCATTATATAGAGTTCCATTTAGAATGCATTATATAGGGTTCCATTTAGAATGCATTATATAGAGTTCCATTTAGAATGCATTATATAGGGTTCCATTTAGAATGCATTATATAGAGTTCCATTTAGAATGCATTATATAGGGTTCCATTTAGAATGCATTATATAGAGTTCCATTTAGAATGCATTATATAGGGTTCCATTTTGGACACATTATATATGATTCCATTTAGAATGCATTATATAGAGTTCCATTTAGAATGCATTATATAGGGTTCCATTTTGGACACATTATATATGATTCCATTTAGAATGCATTATATAGGGTTCCATTTAGAATGCATTATATAGGGTTCCATTTAGAATGCATTATATAGAGTTCCATTTAGAATGCATTATATAGGGTTCCATTTAGAATGCATTATATAGAGTTCCATTTAGAATGCATTATATAGGGTTCCATTTAGAATGCATTATATAGAGTTCCATTTAGAATGCATTATATAGGGTTCCATTTAGAATGCATTATATAGAGTTCCATTTAGAATGCATTATATAGGGTTCCATTTTGGACACATTATATATGATTCCATTTAGAATGCATTATATAGAGTTCCATTTAGAATGCATTATATAGGGTTCCATTTTGGACACATTATATATGATTCCATTTAGAATGCATTATATAGGGTTCCATTTAGAATGCATTATATAGGGTTCCATTTAGAATGCATTATATAGAGTTCCATTTAGAATGCATTATATAGGGTTCCATTTAGAATGCATTATATAGAGTTCCATTTAGAATGCATTATATAGGGTTCCATTTTGGACACATTATATATGATTCCATTTAGAACACAATATATAGGGTGCCATTTAGAACACAATATTAAGGGTTCCATTTAGAACACACTTTATTGTGTTCCATTTAGAGCACACAATATAGGGTTCCATTTAGAACACACTTTATTGTGTTCCATTTAGAGCACACAATATAGGGTTCCATTTAGAACGCATATTATGGGGTTCCATTCAAGATGCACTTTTAAGGGTTCCATTTAGATCCCAAAATATAGAGTTCCATTTTGAACGCAAAATATAGGGTTTCATTTAGAACACACATATAGGGTTCCATTTAGAACGCATTAAACAGGGTTCCATTTAGAACGCATTATATAGGTTCCCATTTGGAGTGCATTATATAGGGTTCCATTTAGAATGCATTATATAGGGTTCCATTTAGAACTCCATATATGGGGTTCCATTTAGAACGCATTATATAGGTTCCCATTTGGAATGCATTATATAGGGTTCCATTTAGAATGCACATTATACAGGGTTCCATGTAGAACTCATTATATAGAGTTCCATTTAGAATGCATTATATAGGGTTCCATTTAGAATGCATTATATAGGGTTCCATTTTGGATGCATTATATAGGGTTCCATTTAGAATGCATTATATAGGGTTCCATTTAGAATGCATTATATATGGTTCCATTTTGGATGCATTATATAGGGTTCCAATTAGAATTCTGTCACACCCTGACCATAGTTTGCTTTGTATGTTTCTATGTTTTGGTTGGTCAGGGTGTGAGCTGAGTGGGCATTCTATGTTACGTACATGTCTAGTTTGTCTATTTCTATGTCTGGCCTGATATGGTTCTCAATCAGAGGCAGGTGTTAGTCATTGTCTCTGATTGGGAACCATATTTAGGTAGCCTGTTTTTCACTGTGTGTTTTGTGGGTGATTGTTCCTGTCTCTGTGTTTGCACCAGATAGGTAGCCTGGGTTTCACTGTGTGTTTGTGGGTGATTGTTCCTGTCTCTGTGTTTGCACCAGATAGGTAGCCTGGTTTTCACTGTGTTTGTGGGTGATTGTTCCTGTCTCTGTGTTTGCACCAGATAGGTAGCCTGGTTTTCACTGTGTTTGTGGGTGATTGTTCCTGTCTCTGTGTTTGCACCAGATAGGTAGCCTGGTTTTCACTGTGTTTGTGGGTGATTGTTCCTGTCTCTGTGTTTGCACCAGATAGGTAGCCTGGTTTTCACTGTGTGTTTGTGGGTGATTGTTCCTGTCTCTGTGTTTGCACCAGATAGGTAGCCTGGTTTTCACTGTGTGTTTGTGGGTGATTGTTCCTGTCTCTGTGTTTGCACCAGATAGGTAGCCTGGTTTTCACTGTGTGTTTGTGGGTGATTGTTCCTGTCTCTGTGTTTGCACCAGATAGGTAGCCTGGTTTTCACTGTGTGTTTGTGGGTGATTGTTCCTGTCTCTGTGTTTACACCAGATAGGGCTGTTTGTGGGTGATTGTTCCTGTCTCTGTGTTTGCACCAGATAGGACTGTTTCGGTTTTCACATTTCATTATTTTGTAGTTTCTTCATGTATAGTTTTTTCCTTCATTAAAATATCATGAATCATCATCACTGCATTTTGGTCCGACTGTCCTTCACCACAAGAGAACTGTTCCAGAATCACCCACCACAACAGGACCAAGCGGCGTGGTAACAGGCAATACATATTATGGAGTTCCATTTAGGACGCACTGTCACGTTCTGACCTTTATTTCCTTTGTTTTGTATTTAGTTAGTATGGTCAGGGCGTGAGTTGGGTGGGCAGTCTATGTTTGATTTTCTATGATTTGGGGATTTCTATGTTTCGGCCTAGTATGGTTCTCAATCAGAGGCAGGTGTCATTAGTTGTCTCTGATTGAGAATCATACTTAGGTAGCCTGGGTTGCACTGTTTGTTTGTGGGTGATTGTCTATGTTGATGGCTTGTTTCAACTCAGCTCACATTAGCTTCACGGTTGTTATTTTGTTTACTGTTTTTGTATAGTGTTTCAGTGTTTTCTTTATTAAAATTCATGATGAGCACATATCACGCCGCATTTTGGTCCTCCGATCCTTCTCGCCTCTCCTCTTCAGATGAAGAGGAGGACGACCGTGACACGCACTTTTTAGGGTTCCATTTTGAACCCAAAATATAGGGTTCCATTTTGAACACAAAATATAGGGTTCCATTTTGAACACAAAATATAGGGTTCCATTTTGAACACAAAATATAGGGTTCCATTTTGAACACAAAATATAGGGTTCTATTTAGAATGCATTATATAGGGTTCCATTTAGAATGCATTATATAGGGTTCAATTCAGAACGCATTATATAGGGTTCCATTTAGAACTTAATATATAGGGTTCCATTTAGAACACACTTTTGTGTGTTCTATTTAGAACGCATTATACAGGGTTCCATTTAGAATGCATTATACAGGGTTCTATTTAGAATGCATTATATAGGGTTCCATTTAGAATGCATTATATAGGGTTTAATTCAGAACGCATTATATAGGGTTCTATTAAGAAAGCATTTTATTGGGTTCCATTTAGAATGCATTATATAGGGTTCCATTTAGAACACATTATATAGGCTTATTTTAGAATGCATTACACAGAGTTCCATTGAGGATGCATTATATAGGGTTCGATTTTGGACGCATTATATAGGGTTCCATGTAGAACGCACGATATATGGTTCTATTTACAACAAACTTTATTGTGTTCCATTTAGAACGCAAAATATAGGGCTCCATTTAGAACACACTATATAGGGTTCCATTTAGAACGCACTATATAGGGTTCCATTTAGAACGCACACATTATATAGGCTTCCATTGAGAACGCATTATACAGAGTTCCATTGAGAACGCATTATATAGGGTTCGATTTTGGACGCATTATATAGGGTTCCATGTAGAACGCATTATATAGGGTTCTATTTACAACGCACTTTATTGTGTTCCATTTAGAACGCATTATATAGGTTTCCATTTTGGACACACTTTATTGTGTTCAAATTAGAATATATTATATAGGGTTCCAATTAGAATATATTATACAGGGTTCCAATTAGAATATATTATACAGGGTTCCAATTAGAATATATTATACAGGGTTCCAATTAGAATATATTATACAGGGTTCCAATTAGAATATATTATACAGGTTTCCAATTAGAATATATTATATAGGGTTCCAATTAGAATATATTATATAGGGTTCCAATTAGAATGCATTATACAGGGTTCCATTTTGAACACATTATATAGGGTTCCATTTGGAATGCATATATAGGGTTCCATTTAGAACACATTATATAGGGTTCCATTTAGAACGCATTATATAGGGTTCCATTTGGAATGCATTATATAGGGTTCCAATTAGAATATATTATATAGGGTTCCAATTAGAATGCATTATACAGGGTTCCAATTAGAATATATTATACAAGGTTCCAATTAGAATATATTATATAGGGTTCCACTTAGAATATATTATACAGGGTTCCAATTAGAATATATTATACAGGGTTCCAATTAGAATATATTATATAGGGTTCCAATTAGAATATATTATACAAGGTTCCAATTAGAATATATTATATAGGGTTCCAATTAGAATATATTATATAGGGTTCCAATTAGAATATATTATATAGGGTTCCAATTAGAATATATTATATAGGGTTCCAATTAGAATATATTATATAGGATTCCAATTAGGATATATTATATAGGGTTCCAATTAGAATATATTATACAGGGTTCCAATTAGAATATATTATACAGGGTTCCATTTAGAATATATTATACAAGGTTCCAATTAGAATATATTATATAGGGTTCCACTTAGAATATATTATACAGGGTTCCAATTAGAATATATTATACAGGGTTCCAATTAGAATATATTATATAGGGTTCCAATTAGAATATATTATATAGGGTTCCAATTAGAATATATTATACAGGGTTCCGTTTAGAATATATTATATAGGGTTCCAATTAGAATATATTATATAGGGTTCCAATTAGAATATATTATATAGGGTTCCATTTAGAATATATTATATAGGGTTCCATTTAGAACTCATTATATAGGGTTCCATTTAGAATATATTATATAGGGTTCCATTTAGAACTCATTATATAGGGTTCCATTTAGAACTCATTATATAGGGTTCCATTTAGAACTCATTATATAGGGTTCCATTTAGAATGCATTATATAGGGTTCCATTTAGAATGCATTATATAGGGTTCCAATTAGAATATATTATATAGGGTTCCAATTAGAATATATTATATAGGGTTCCAATTAGAATATATTATATAGGGTTCCATTTAGAATATATTATATAGGGTTCCATTTAGAACTCATTATATAGGGTTCCATTTAGAACTCATTATATAGGGTTCCATTTAGAACTCATTATATAGGGTTCCATTTAGAATGCATTATATAGGGTTCCATTTAGAATGCATTATATAGGGTTCCATTTAGACCTTTCAAAAGGTCCTGTGAGGCTTAGAAAGTCAAGATAGTGGGTTCAAGTCCTGTGGGATCTGACATGTAAACTGTAAACTGACTAGTAATCTGACTAGTAATCTGACTAGTAAACTGACTAGTAATCTGGCAAGTAATCTGACTAGTAATATGACTAGTAATCTGACGAGTAATCTGACTAGTAAATTGACTAGTAATCTGACTACTAAATTGACTAGTAATCTGACATGTAATCTGACTAGTAATCTGATTGGTAATCTGACAATATTATAATAATATTGTGGTCTTCAAAAGGACATATTAATTACATAATAACTTGAATATTCCAGTGTCTCTACTAGTTGTTTCCAATATTCAGCCAGTCACAGCAACAGTCCTATACAATACTCATGCCAGTCATAGCAACAGTCCTATACAATACTCATGCCAGTCATAGCAACAGTCCTATACAATACTCATGCCAGTCATAGCAACAGTCCTATACAATACTCATGCCAGTCATAGCAACAGTCCTATACAATACTCATGCCAGTCATAGCAACAGTCCTATACAATACTCATGCCAGTCATAGCAACAGTCCTATACAATACTCATGCCAGTCATAGCAACAGTCCTATACAATACTCATGCCAGTCATAGCAACAGTCCTATACAATACTCATGCCAGTCATAGCAACAGTCCTATACAATACTCATGCCAGTCATAGCAACAGTCCTATACAATACTCATGCCAGTCATAGCAACAGTCCTATACAATACTCATGCCAGTCACAGCAACAGTCCTATACAATACTCATGCCAGTCATAGCAACAGTCCTATACAATACTCATGCCAGTCATAGCAACAGTCCTATACAATACTCATGCCAGTGATAGCAACAGTCCTATACAATACTCATGCCAGTCATAGCAACAGTCCTATACAATACTCATGCCAGTCACAGCAACAGTCCTATACAATACTCATGCCAGTCATAGCAACAGTCCTATACAATACTCATGCCAGTCATAGCAACAGTCCTATACAATACTCATGCCAGTCATAGCAACAGTCCTATACAATACTCATGCCAGTCACAGCAACAGTCCTATACAATACTCATGCCAGTCATAGCAACAGTCCTATACAATACTCATGCCAGTCACAGCAACAGTCCTATACAATACTCATGCCAGTCACAGCAACAGTCCTATACAATACTCATGCCAGTCACAGCAACAGTCCTATACAATACTCATGCCAGTCATAGCAACAGTCCTATACAATACTCATGCCAGTCATAGCAACAGTACTATACAATACTCATGCCAGTCATAGCAACAGTCCTATACAATACTCATGCCAGTCATAGCAACAGTCCTATACAATACTCATGCCAGTCACAATGTGGACACAGTGGATGAATAAGAGACACATTTAAATACCATCTGTAGACGCATGTCTGAAACTGTAGGCACCATCAGTATGTTGACAAGATCGGGACACTGTTAGAACCAGGTATAAATGGGGCTAGAGAGACAGGACAGAGGTGCTGGTAGAGAAGGAAGACCAACAGAAAGAACCGGGACAGTATTCACTGTCTCAGAATCGGAGTGCGTTGAGCTAACGGTCATGTATTATTCATTGTGATTTAACAGGAAAAGATCCACATTAGCACTCGTAGTCTGAGACACTTTGTGACGCTTTGTGAATTTCGGGCCCTGGAATAAAAGAAGGAAAGGAATCACTTAATACTTAACCTATGTAGTGCACTACTTTAGACCAGGATACAGAGGGAATAGGGCTCAGACTATCTAGTTAATAGTGCACTACTTTGGACCAGGGTACAGAGGGAATAGGGCTCAGGCTATCTAGTTAATAGTGGACTACTTTGGACCAGGGTACAGAGGGAATAGGGCTCAGACTATCTAGTTAATAGTGCACTACTTTAGACCAGAGTACAGAGGGAATAGGGCTCAGACTATCTAGTTAATAGTGCACTACTTTAGACCAGGGTACAGAGGGAATAGGGCTCAGACTATCTAGTTAATAGTGCACTACTTTGGACCAGGGTACAGAGGGAATAGGGCTCAGACTATCTAGTTAATAGTGCACTACTTTGGACCAGGGTACAGATGGAATAGGGCTCAGACTATCTAGTTAATAGTGCACTACTTTGGACCAGGGTACAGAGGGAATAGGGCTCAGACTATCTAGTTAATAGTGCACTACTTTGGACCAGAGTACAGAGGGAATAGGGCTCAGACTATCTAGTTAATAGTGCACTACTTTAGACCAGGGTACAGAGGGAATAGGGCTCAGACTATCTAGTTAATAGTGCACTACTTTAGACCAGGGTACAGAGGGAATAGGGCTCAGACTATCTAGTTAATAGTGCACTACTTTAGACCAGGGTACAGAGGGAATAGGGCTCAGACTATCTAGTTAATAGTGCACTACTTTGGACCAGGGTACAGAGGGAATAGGGCTCAGACTATCTAGTTAATAGTGCACTACTTTGGACCAGGGTACAGAGGGAATAGGGCTCAGACTATCTAGTTAATAGTGCACTACTTTGGACCAGGGTACAGAGGGAATAGGGCTCAGACTATCTAGTTAATAGTGCACTACTTTAGACCAGGATACAGAGGGAATAGGGCTCAGACTATCTAGTTAATAGTGCACTACTTTGGACCAGGGTACAGAGGGAATAGGGCTCAGACTATCTAGTTAATAGTGCACTACTTTGGACCAGGGTACAGAGGGAATAGGGCTCAGACTATCTAGTTAATAGTGCACTACTTTAGACCAGGATACAGAGGGAATAGGGCTCAGACTATCTAGTTAATAGTGCACTACTTTAGACCAGGATACAGAGGGAATAGGGCTCAGACTATCTAGTTAATAGTGCACTACTTTGGACCAGGATACAGAGGGAATAGGGCTCAGACTATCTAGTTAATAGTGCACTACTTTGGACCAGGGTACAGAGGGAATAGGGCTCAGACTATCTAGTTAATAGTGCACTACTTTGGACCAGGGTACAGAGGGAATAGGGCTCAGACTATCTAGTTAATAGTGCACTACTTTGGACCAGGGTACAGAGGGAATAGGGCTCAGACTATCTAGTTAATAGTGCACTACTTTGGACCAGGGTACAGAGGGAATAGGGCTCAGACTATCTAGTTAATAGTGCACTACTTTGGACCAGGGTACAGAGGGAATAGGGCTCAGACTATCTAGTTAATAGTGCACTACTTTAGACCAGGGTACAGAGGGAATAGGGCTCAGACTATCTAGTTAATAGTGCACTACTTTGGACCAGGGTACAGAGGGAATAGGGCTCAGACTATCTAGTTAATAGTGCACTACTTTGGACCAGGGTACAGAGGGAATAGGGCTCAGACTATCTAGTTAATAGTGCACTACTTTGGACCAGGGTACAGAGGGAATAGGGCTCAGGCTATCTAGTTAATAGTGCACTACTTTAGACCAGGGTACAGAGGGAATAGGGCTCAGACTATCTAGTTAATAGTGCACTACTTTGGACCAGGGTACAGAGGGAATAGGGCTCAGACTATCTAGTTAATAGTGCACTACTTTGGACCAGGGTACAGAGGGAATAGGGCTCAGACTATCTAGTTAATAGTGCACTACTTTGGACCAGGGTACAGAGGGAATAGGGCTCAGACTATCTAGTTAATAGTGCACTACTTTGGACCAGGGTACAGAGGGAATAGGGCTCAGACTATCTAGTTAATAGTGCACTACTTTGGACCAGGGTACAGAGGGAATAGGGCTCAGACTATCTAGTTAATAGTGCACTACTTTGGACCAGGATACAGAGGGAATAGGGCTCAGACTATCTAGTTAATAGTGCACTACTTTGGCACTACTTTGGACCAGGGTACAGAGGGAATAGGGCTCAGACTATCTAGTTAATAGTGCACTACTTTGGACCAGGGTACAGAGGGAATAGGGCTCAGACTATCTAGTTAATAGTGCACTACTTTGGACCAGGGTACAGAGGGAATAGGGCTCAGGCTATCTAGTTAATAGTGCACTACTTTGGACCAGGGTACAGAGGGAATAGGGCTCAGACTATCTAGTTAATAGTGCACTACTTTGGACCAGGGTACAGAGGGAATAGGGCTCAGACTATCTAGTTAATAGTGCACTACTTTAGACCAGGATACAGAGGGAATAGGGCTCAGACTATCTAGTTAATAGTGCACTACTTTGGACCAGGGTACAGAGGGAATAGGGCTCAGACTATCTAGTTAATAGTGCACTACTTTGGACCAGGGTACAGAGGGAATAGGGCTCAGACTATCTAGTTAATAGTGCACTACTTTAGACCAGGATACAGAGGGAATAGGGCTCAGGCTATCTAGTTAATAGTGCACTACTTTGGACCAGGGTACAGAGGGAATAGGGCTCAGGCTATCTAGTTAATAGTGCACTACTTTGGACCAGGGTACAGAGGGAATAGGGCTCAGACTATCTAGTTAATAGTGCACTACTTTGGACCAGGGTACAGATGGAATAGGGCTCAGACTATCTAGTTAATAGTGCACTACTTTGGACCAGGGTACAGAGGGAATAGGGCTCAGACTATCTAGTTAATAGTGCACTACTTTGGACCAGGGTACAGAGGGAATAGGGCTCAGGCTATCTAGTTAATAGTGCACTACTTTGGACCAGGGTACAGAGGGAATAGGGCTCAGACTATCTAGTTAATAGTGCACTACTTTGGACCAGGGTACAGAGGGAATAGGGCTCAGGCTATCTAGTTAATAGTGCACTACTTTGGACCAGGGTACAGAGGGAATAGGGCTCAGACTATCTAGTTAATAGTGCACTACTTTGGACCAGGGTACAGAGGGAATAGGGCTCAGACTATCTAGTTAATAGTGCACTACTTTGGACCAGGGTACAGAGGGAATAGGGCTCAGACTATCTAGTTAATAGTGCACTACTTTGGACCAGGGTACAGAGGGAATAGGGCTCAGACTATCTAGTTAATAGTGCACTACTTTGGACCAGGGTACAGAGGGAATAGGGCTCAGACTATCTAGTTAATAGTGCACTACTTTGGACCAGGATACAGAGGGAATAGGGCTCAGGCTATCTAGTTAATAGTGCACTACTTTGGACCAGGGTACAGAGGGAATAGGGCTCAGGCTATCTAGTTAATAGTGCACTACTTTGGACCAGGATACAGAGGGAATAGGGCTCAGGCTATCTAGTTAATAGTGCACTACTTTAGACCAGGGTACAGAGGGAATAGGGCTCAGACTATCTAGTTAATAGTGCACTACTTTGGACCAGGGTACAGAGGGAATAGGGCTCAGACTATCTAGTTAATAGTGCACTACTTTGGACCAGGGTACAGAGGGAATAGGGCTCAGGCTATCTAGTTAATAGTGGACTACTTTGGACCAGGGTACAGAGGGAATAGGGCTCAGGCTATCTAGTTAATAGTGCACTACTTTGGACCAGGGTACAGAGGAATAGGGCTCAGACTATCTAGTTAATAGTGCACTACTTTGGACCAGGGTACAGAGGGAATAGGGCTCAGACTATCTAGTTAATAGTGCACTACTTTGGACCAGGGTACAGAGGGAATAGGGCTCAGACTATCTAGTTAATAGTGCACTACTTTGGACCAGGGTACAGAGGGAATAGGGCTCAGACTATCTAGTTAATAGTGCACTACTTTGGACCAGGGTACAGAGGGAATAGGGCTCAGACTATCTAGTTAATAGTGCACTACTTTGGACCAGGGTACAGAGGGAATAGGGCTCAGACTATCTAGTTAATAGTGCACTACTTTGGACCAGGGTACAGAGGGAATAGGGCTCAGGCTATCTAGTTAATAGTGCACTACTTTGGACCAGGGTACAGAGGGAATAGGGCTCAGACTATCTAGTTAATAGTGCACTACTTTGGACCAGGGTACAGAGGGAATAGGGCTCAGACTATCTAGTTAATAGTGCACTACTTTGGACCAGGGTACAGAGGGAATAGGGCTCAGACTATCTAGTTAATAGTGCACTACTTTGGACCAGGGTACAGAGGGAATAGGGCTCAGACTATCTAGTTAATAGTGCACTACTTTGGACCAGGGTACAGAGGGAATAGGGCTCAGACTATCTAGTTAATAGTGCACTACTTTGGACCAGGGTACAGAGGGAATAGGGCTCAGACTATCTAGTTAATAGTGCACTACTTTGGACCAGGGTACAGAGGGAATAGGGCTCAGACTATCTAGTTAATAGTGCACTACTTTGGACCAGGGTACAGAGGGAATAGGGCTCAGACTATCTAGTTAATAGTGCACTACTTTGGACCAGGGTACAGAGGGAATAGGGCTCAGGCTATCTAGTTAATAGTGCACTACTTTAGACCAGGGTACAGAGGGAATAGGGCTCAGACTATCTAGTTAATAGTGCACTACTTTGGACCAGGGTACAGAGGGAATAGGGCTCAGACTATCTAGTTAATAGTGCACTACTTTGGACCAGGGTACAGAGGGAATAGGGCTCAGACTATCTAGTTAATAGTGCACTACTTTGGACCAGGGTACAGAGGGAATAGGGCTCAGACTATCTAGTTAATAGTGCACTACTTTGGACCAGGGTACAGAGGGAATAGGGCTCAGGCTATCTAGTTAATAGTGCACTACTTTGGACCAGGGTACAGAGGGAATAGGGCTCAGGCTATCTAGTTAATAGTGCACTACTTTGGACCAGGGTACAGAGGGAATAGGGCTCAGACTATCTAGTTAATAGTGCACTACTTTGGACCAGGGTACAGAGGGAATAGGGCTCAGACTATCTAGTTAATAGTGCACTACTTTGGACCAGGGTACAGAGGGAATAGGGCTCAGGCTATCTAGTTAATAGTGCACTACTTTGGACCAGGGTACAGAGGGAATAGGGCTCAGACTATCTAGTTAATAGTGCACTACTTTGGACCAGGGTACAGAGGGAATAGGGCTCAGGCTATCTAGTTAATAGTGCACTACTTTGGACCAGGGTACAGAGGGAATAGGGCTCAGACTATCTAGTTAATAGTGCACTACTTTGGACCAGGGTACAGAGGGAATAGGGCTCAGACTATCTAGTTAATAGTGCACTACTTTGGACCAGGGTACAGAGGGAATAGGGCTCAGACTATCTAGTTAATAGTGCACTACTTTGGACCAGGGTACAGAGGGAATAGGGCTCAGGCTATCTAGTTAATAGTGCACTACTTTGGACCAGGGTACAGAGGGAATAGGGCTCAGACTATCTAGTTAATAGTGCACTACTTTGGACCAGGGTACAGAGGGAATAGGGCTCAGGCTATCTAGTTAATAGTGCACTACTTTAGACCAGGGTACAGAGGGAATAGGGCTCAGACTATCTAGTTAATAGTGCACTACTTTGGACCAGGGTACAGAGGGAATAGGGCTCAGACTATCTAGTTAATAGTGCACTACTTTGGACCAGGGTACAGAGGGAATAGGGCTCAGACTATCTAGTTAATAGTGCACTACTTTGGACCAGGGTACAGAGGGAATAGGGCTCAGACTATCTAGTTAATAGTGCACTACTTTGGACCAGGGTACAGAGGGAATAGGGCTCAGGCTATCTAGTTAATAGTGCACTACTTTGGACCAGGGTACAGAGGGAATAGGGCTCAGGCTATCTAGTTAATAGTGCACTACTTTGGACCAGGGTACAGAGGGAATAGGGCTCAGACTATCTAGTTAATAGTGCACTACTTTGGACCAGGGTACAGAGGGAATAGGGCTCAGACTATCTAGTTAATAGTGCACTACTTTGGACCAGGGTACAGAGGGAATAGGGCTCAGGCTATCTAGTTAATAGTGCACTACTTTGGACCAGGGTACAGAGGGAATAGGGCTCAGACTATCTAGTTAATAGTGCACTACTTTGGACCAGGGTACAGAGGGAATAGGGCTCAGGCTATCTAGTTAATAGTGCACTACTTTGGACCAGGGTACAGAGGGAATAGGGCTCAGACTATCTAGTTAATAGTGCACTACTTTGGACCAGGGTACAGAGGGAATAGGGCTCAGACTATCTAGTTAATAGTGCACTACTTTGGACCAGGGTACAGAGGGAATAGGGCTCAGACTATCTAGTTAATAGTGCACTACTTTGGACCAGGGTACAGAGGGAATAGGGCTCAGGCTATCTAGTTAATAGTGCACTACTTTGGACCAGGGTACAGAGGGAATAGGGCTCAGACTATCTAGTTAATAGTGCACTACTTTGGACCAGGGTACAGAGGGAATAGGGCTCAGGCTATCTAGTTAATAGTGCACTACTTTGGACCAGGGTACAGAGGGAATAGGGCTCAGACTATCTAGTTAATAGTGCACTACTTTGGACCAGGGTACAGAGGGAATAGGGCTCAGACTATCTAGTTAATAGTGCACTACTTTAGACCAGGGTACAGAGGGAATAGGGCTCAGACTATCTAGTTAATAGTGCACTACTTTGGACCAGGGTACAGAGGGAATAGGGCTCAGGCTATCTAGTTAATAGTGCACTACTTTGGACCAGGGTACAGAGGGAATAGGGCTCAGACTATCTAGTTAATAGTGCACTACTTTGGACCAGGGTACAGAGGGAATAGGGCTCAGACTATCTAGTTAATAGTGCACTACTTTGGACCAGGGTACAGAGGGAATAGGGCTCAGACTATCTAGTTAATAGTGCACTACTTTGGACCAGGGTACAGAGGGAATAGGGCTCAGACTATCTAGTTAATAGTGCACTACTTTAGACCAGGGTACAGAGGGAATAGGGCTCAGGCTATCTAGTTAATAGTGCACTACTTTGGACCAGGGTACAGAGGGAATAGGGCTCAAACTATCTAGTTAATAGTGCACTACTTTGGACCAGGACAACAGGGAATAGGGCTCAAACTATCTAGTTAATAGTGCACTACTTTGGACCAGGACAACAGGGAATAGGGCTCAGACTATAGGGTGCTAGTTTGGATCCTTACTGTACCTCCATAGCGTCTCTCTACACTCCCTTGTTTTCTTGGTGACATTCCATCTCGTGTTTAAAACGTGTCTCCCTCGAAACGCCTTTTATGGAGAAGTACCACAAGCAACTATTCACCTCTCTCCTCCTGTCTCCCTCTATACCTCTCTCTCTCTCCTCCTGTCTCCCTCTATACCTCTCTCTCTCTCCTCCTGTCTCCCTCTATACCTCTCTCTCTCTCCTCCTGTCTCCCTCTATACCTCTCTCTCTCTCCTCCTGTCTCCCTCTATACCTCTCTCTCTCTCTCTCTATACCTCTCTCTATCTCTCTCTACCTCTCTCTCGCTCTCTCTATACCTCTCTCTCCCTCCCTCTATACCCCTCTCTCTCTCTCTCTCCTCCTGTCTCCCTCTATACCTCTCTCTCTCTATCTCTCTCTATACCTCTCTCTCTCTCTCTCTCTCTATCGCTCTCTGTCTCTCTCTGTCCGAGGCAGCTATTAACCTCTCTCTCTCTCTCTGTCTGAGGTAGCTATTAACCTCTCTGTATATCTCTCTGTCCGAGGCAGCTATTAACCTCTCTCTCTCGCGCGCGCTCTCTCTCTGTCCGAGGCAGCTATTAACCTCTCTCTCTCTCACACTCTCTAACTGTCAAAGGCAGCTATTAACCTCTCTCTCTCTCTGTCCGAGGCAGCTATTAACCTCTCTCTCTCTCTCTCTCCGAGGTAGCTAATCACCCCTCTCTTCTCTCTCCCTTTCCCTATCCAATTTCCCCCCCCTCCCTTTCTCTCTTACCCTCGCTCTCTCTCTCTCCCTCTCTCTCTCCCTTTCTGTCTATCCCTCCCATCTCTCTCCCCCTCTCTCTCTTCCCTGTCCCCCCCTCTCTCTCTCTCTTGGCACAGTCATACCCAGGAGAGTACTGATAATACACTGCCACTGGCAGAAGTAAGGAGGGGGTGGAAGTCTTGTTAAGGATGGTAACGAATACTGTACAAATTATACTAATGGTATGTATACAGGCAAAGCCCACAGAGTCGCTGTCTTCAAACAAGACACAATGGTTGATAGAACCAACAAATAATGGACACATTTACAAAGACAGTGAGGGGAAAAAAATAGTTAGTTGTCTTTAATTACATGTGGCTGTTTTATATATTCCACTGACTAGGCCTATATGGACCTATATGGAGATCAGATCTCTCCTGGTCCATGTAATCCGTTTTATCTTCAGAGTAGGAGCGCTGATCTAGGACCAGGTCACCCCTTCTCCATATAATCTGATACAATCTGATCTAGGACCAGGTCACCCCTTCTCCATATAATCTGATACAATCTGATCGAGGACCAGGTCACCCCTTCTCCATATAATCTGATACAATCTGATCTAGGACCAGGTCACCCCTTCTCCATATAATCTGATACAATCTGATCTAGGACCAGGTCACCCCTTCTCCATATAATCTGATACAATCTGATCTAGGACCAGGTCACCCCTTCTCCATATAATCTGATACAATCTGATCTAGGACCAGGTCACCCCTTCTCCATATAATCTGATACAATCTGATCTAGGACCAGGTCACCCCTTCTCCATATAATCTGATACAATCTGATCTAGGACCAGGTCACCCCTTCTCCATATAATCTGATACAATCTGATCTAGGACCAGGTCACCCCTTCTCCATATAATCTGATACAATCTGATCTAGGACCAGGTCACCCCTTCTCCATATAATCTGATACAATCTGATCTAGGACCAGGTCACCCCTTCTCCATATAATCTGATACAATCTGATCTAGGACCAGGTCACCCCTTCTCCATATAATCTGATACAATCTGATCTAGGACCAGGTCACCCCTTCTCCATATAATCTGATACAATCTGATCTAAATGGCTAATCTGATCCTAGATCAGCGCTCTTACTCTGATACTGGTCTCTGGTCTTCCTGGTGGTGTTCCAAATCACACCCTATTCCCTATATAGTGTGCTACCCTATGGGGCCCTGGTCAAATGTAGTGTACTATATAGGGAATAGGGTGCCATTTGAAATGCTACCCTGGTCTGCCTGTGAATGAATGATTGACTCAGTCCAGCCTGATAAACTCAATCATTATTTAATGAGGCAAGATTAGGTTTCCTTTGCACACATAACGAAATTGACCAAACAAACTGTATCACATTACAAGGTAATATGTTCACCCCCACTTCAAAACGCACACACACACACACACACACACACACACACACACACACACACACACACACACACACACACAGCATCACCTGAGTCCTGCCACTTTGCAGAGTTGGCAAAGATGCCGCTGCCAGCCAGTCATCCATCCAGCCATCTATCCATCCATCTATCCATCATCTATTCATCATCCATCCATCCTGTCTATCCATCTATCCATCATCTATTCATCATCCATCCATCCTGTCTATCCATCTATTCATCATCCATCCATCCTGTCTATCCATCATCTATCCATCCTGTCTATCCATCTATTCATCATCCATCATCCATCCATCTATCCATCTATCATCCATCCATCATCCATCCATCCATCCATCATCCATCATCCATCCATCTATCCATCATCCATCCATCATCCATCTGTCATCCATCCATCCTGTCTATCCATCTATCCATCATCCATCCATCCTGTCTATCCATCATCCATCTATCATCCATCCATCTATCATCCATCCAGCCATCCATCCATCCTGCCTATCCATCATCCATCCATACATCATCCATCTATCATCCATCCATCATCCATCCATCTATCATCCATCCATCCATCTATCCATTATTCATTCATTCATCCATCCATCATTCATCAACCCATCATCCATCAATCCAGCCAGCCTTCCAGCCAGTCATCATCCATCCAGCCTTCATTCCCACAACGTGCAGTGCATTAATATATCTTCACAGGTCAGTTAGAAAAACATCTAATGAGTTTAGTCATTTAGTGTCAGCCCTGTCCTAATGCTAACTACAGAGAGAAAGAGAAAGTCATATATTACAGCCACAGGTTCAGGAGGCTAGTCATTAATTCATTTCACACAAGATTTACTAAAAGTTCAACAACCCTCTAGTTGAGCATTGTTATGACAGCTGGAGCTAAGAAAGGCAGAGGAAAACTATTTTGATAACCTTACTAGATAATTCCTGTGTGTTTTTTTTCTTCACATCACCTCCTATAGCCCTGAGAGTGTTGCAGTAGTCAGAGGCTGTGTCCGAGAGCGTCACATCTGTGATGGATTGTGGGTAAATTGTGACTGACTGACTGATCTACAAATAATTCTAAGTCGTGATTTATTTTGAAAGGTGACTTGTAAGATCAGTCCGTCACCTGCAATGTCTGCTGCAATTTCAAACAAGTCTAGACATAGGAGGGGTGGAGTCAGAGGCTTAGGTGAGGAGGAGTCAGAGGCTTAGGAGAGCAGGAGTCAGAGGCTTAGGAGAGGAGGAGTCAGAGGCTTAGGAGGGGGAGAAGTTAGTCAGTCATCAATACCGGCCCACTTGTCTTCCTGGTTCCTCTAGCTCCTCCCCCTCATCATACTCATAGTCTATATCTCCTCGTCCATACTCCAACTCCCCGCCATCATACCCCTCCCCCTCACATATAAACTCCTTCTCGTATTCTATCCCCTCCAAGTCGTATTCAAGCCCCGCCCCGTAGTCGTTCAACGCCTTCTCTAACTCCGCCTCCATCTCCTTCTTCCTCCTCTCCTCCTCGGTTAGGGGCATGGCCTCGTCATGCTTGTGCCCTGGGTGCGACGCACTGTTCTGTTTGGCCGTCTTTAGAATGCCCTGGATCACAGGCCCATCCCCGGCCAGCGCAGCCTCCTCCGCGTCCCTCGCCTCCTGCTCCTTCTTAGCCTTCCTGTCCACTCGGTCCTGCAGCTCCTCCTGGGCCCCCTCTCCCACCAGCAGCACCTCCTCCCCCACGCCGGGAGGCCCCTCCACTGGGTTGTGGTCATAGGAGAAGAGGCGGAGGGCGGGGAGCCGGCTCAGATTAGGGAACACCTCGATCTTGTTCTTGTCCAGGTCTAAAATCTCCAGATCCACCATGCGGAGTAAGACACGGGGGAACTCGGTGAAACGGTTTCCGTATAACCACAGCCCTCGCAGAGCCTCCATACGCCACAGGTCCGGGGGCAGAGTCCGCAGCCTGTTGTCCCCCATCTGGAGGGACCTGAGGTGGGGTAAGTCGTAGAGCTGGCGGGGGAAGCGTGTGAAATAGTTGCTCTCCATCCAGAGGCAGCGAAGACTCTGAAGATTACGTAGTTCTGGAGGGAGAGACATCAGGCGGTTAGAGCCCAGGTAGAGACGTGTCAGGTTACGGAGCTGACAGATGGCCAACGGGACGTTCTCCATCTTGTTGAAGTCTAGAGCCAGGATGCGGAGGCCCTTTAGTTGGACGATGTTCTCCGGGAGGGTCCGCAGACTGTTACGACACACATACAGCTTCTCCAGGTGACGTAGCCCACAGACCACACCGGGCAACCTGCGGAACTTTTTATAGCTCAGATCCAAGACGGGATCTCCGCTCGCCAGCATCTCCTCCACCCCTAGGGGCAGCTCGTCGTCTTCCATCTCCTCCTTCATCTTCTTCTTCCTCCTCCTCCTCTTCTCCTCCTCTATTACTTTTGCCTTCTCCGCATCCTTATCCTTCCCTTTCCCCTTCTCTTCCTCGTCCTCCTCCTTTCTGGAGGAGTTGCCCATGCCGTGCCCGTTGCTACGCCCGTTGCTACGCCCGTGGCCCGACAGCCTGCCGTTGGATACTGGCTGAGTCAGGATGGAATCAGGGGATGAGGCTGAAGCCTCGTCTTAAAATGGGGTTGGGACTGAGACTGGGGCTCCAACACTGTCTGGGGCTGAGGCTGGGGCTGAGGCTGGGGCTGAGGCTGGGGCTCCAACACTGTCTGGGGCTGAGGCTGGGGCTGGGGCTGGGGCTGAGACTGGGGCTCCAACACTGGCTGGGGCTGAGGCTGGGGCTGAGGCTGGAGCTGAGTCTAGAGCTGAGGTTGGTCAAGATGGGACAGTGTCTGAGGAAGTGTACGAGGCTGTATCTGGGGTCTGGGTCTGAGGCCGGTTCTGAGGCTCTACACCTGTATGACTATGGACTGTTGCTCTGAATCTGAACTGAGGCTGGGTTTGAAGATGGTCTGGTTGTGGCTGGTCTGGTTGGGGCTGGACTGGCTGTGACAGAGACTGTTGCTGGTTCTGAGACTGGTCAGCCCAGTCGGAGGCTCCTACTCTGAACGGCTGGTGCTGGTCAGCCCGGTCGGAGGCTCCTACTCTGAACGGCTGGTGCTGGTCAGCCCGGTCGGAGGCTACTACTCTGAACTGTTGGAGAAAGGAGCCAGTGGCAGGACCCGCAGCAACAGGGGGCATCGTGTTCCTTAATAGGCCAGTGATTCCTCTCTGCTAATAGGTCCCTGACTACTCTCTGCTAATAGGTCTCTGATTCCTCTCTGCTAATAGGTCCCTGACTACTCTCTGCTAATAGGCCAGTGATAACTCTCTGCTAATAGGCCACTGACTACTCTCTGCTAATAGGCCACTGATTCCTCTCTGCTAATAGGCCACTGACTACTCACTGCTAATAGGCCACTGACTACTCACTGCTAATAGGCCAGTGATTCCTCTCTGCTAATAGGCCACTGACTACTCTCTGCTAATAGGCCAGTGATTCCTCTCTGCTAATAGGTCCCTGACTACTCTCTGCTAATTGGCCCCTGACCACCACACATTACATGAGATGTCAACTGACATCTATACATTACAATAATATTGATGGATTTGTAATTGATTATTTGATTATTATCAACAACCAAAAGCAGCTGAGTATTGATTAAAGTAGTGGTGATAACAACAATCAATTAACTCAACAATATAAAGCTGAATTTTTATGATACAAATAGTCCCTTTGTTTCTGTTTTGGGTCAGACAGAGCAGTCGACCAATGCAAATAAGACTATACATGTCTTCCCAGAACAGATAAAATGGCTCCACAAACTTCCAACAGATGCAGACTCGCCATTTGGATATCCTATGTTCATTTGGAATGCTGTCCGCTTCAGTCGGCTACTTTACTCCATAGAAGTGTTCAGTAGATTCGTTCTCTGCCCTGTGTGACAGACGATAACCGCAGGCTCCAGACATTTCATCCTTGATCAGCTTGAATTCTGCCCAACAGACGGAGCAGATGTCAGTGTCACCTGTTCCACGGATCTGATGATGTGAGGACGCAGTTTTCGGTCCGCATGGAAACGGTCTGATTTACGCTGGATGTCCTTTTCCGTGATGATTGTCCGGTTGGTCCGTCGAGAGAGCAACTCGGAGCCCGGCGCGACGCGCAGACAGCTACGCAGCTGTGTGATGATGGTGATGTGTTGACCTGGCCAACGGCAAAGTGAAAAAGCAAAGCGAAGTCCACTTTGGTTCTCACTCACTCGCGCTTTGATGACAACGGCTGTGCACTTATTGCATTTTCGGCATCGTTAACGTTGTCATCTTGTTGTTCAAAGTCACGAGACCGTCGTCTGTTTACAAGATGGAGAATCTTCTATTGGCTACTATGAAAACTATCGGTTGCGCGCGGTCACTCGGTCCACTTCACTGTCGCCTCGGATTGTTAAAACTAGAGTATCCTGTTTCTCAAGTCTCGGCTGCTGGAGGTTTGAGGACAACGTTACCTTTGACTGTCTTCCCTCCCTAGCAACCGGAACTGAGGGACATGATCGAACATTGTCAAACATGTAAATCACATGGTTATAGAGAGAGAGGGAAAGAGGAGAGAGATGACAGAGAGAGGGAAAGAGAGAGAGATGAGAGGGAGAGGGAAAGAGGAGAGAGAGAGAGAGAGAGAGAGAGATGACAGAGAGAGGGAAAGAGAGAGAGATGACAGAGAGAGAGAGAGGGAAAGAGGAGAGAGAGATGACAGAGAGAGAGAGATGACAGAGAGAGGGAAAGAGAGAGAGATGACAGAGAGAGAGAGAGAGATGACAGAGGGTATCCTATGTATCCTAAAGAGAGAGCAGAGGAAAAGAGATGAGAGAGATGGAAGAGAGGGCAGAGGGGACAGAGGAAAAGAGAGGAGATGAATAAGAGGGACCACACTATGTGATTTAGTGAAATTAAGAGTTAAAATATTTATAGATACAGTCTATAATTGGTACGGGATTTACATAATAGCCTACATTTCATACTGGACTATAAATAGGCAGTTGCATTCAAAATGGCAAATTGTTAATATGAGCGTGTGCATGGGAGCACAGGCAGCTGTATTTATTTAGAAGGATGCAACACAGACACACAGAGAGAGAGAGATCATGTAATATAATACGAGTCAGTGCATCTCCACACATCTCTGCCTAACTAACTAACTAACTAACTAACTAACTAACTAACTAACTAACTAACTAACATAGGCTATTAGTTTTAATAGATAGCCTAACTATCAATATATTACAACTAATTGCCTATCTATTACAACTAATAGCCTATGTTAGTTAGACTATCTATTACAACTAATAGCCTATGTTAGTTAGACTATCTATTACAACTAATAGCCTATGTTAGTTAGTTAGACTATCTATTACAACTAATAGCCTATGTTAGTTAGACTATCTATTACAACTAATAGCCTATGTTAGTTAGACTATCTATTACAACTAATAGCCTATGTTAGTTAGTTAGACTATCTATTACAACTAATACCCTATGTTAACCTGACTAACTAATATATGCTATTAGCTGTAATACATAGCCTAACTAACAATCTAGCTGATCTAGCCTATGTTAGTTTCTTAGTTAGACTATCTATTACAACTGGTAACAAACATTAGTTAGTAGGCTATTAGCTGTAATCTACAGCATAACGAACTAACTAACTAACTATGTTACTTAGGCTAACTACCAGCCTATGTTAGTTAATTTGGTTATTAAAACTAATAGCCTATATTAGTTAGTTAGGCTAACATAGGCTATTAGTTGTAATAGATAGTCTAACTAACATAGGCTATTAGTTGTAATAGATAGTCTAACTAACATAGGCTATTAGTTGTAATAGATAGTCTAACTAACATAGGCTATTAGTTGTAATAGATAGTCTAACTAACTAACATAGGCTATTAGTTGTAATAGATAGTCTAACTAACTACTACTTGTAATAGATAGTCTAACTAACATAGGCTATTAGTTGTAATAGATAGTCTAACTAACATAGGCTATTAGTTGTAATTGATAGTCTAACTAACATAGGCTATTAGTTGTAATTGATAGTCTAACTAACATAGGGTATTAGTTGTAATTGATAGTCTAACTAACATAGGGTATTAGTTGTAATAGATAGTCTAACTAACTAACATAGGGTATTAGTTGTAATAGATAGTCTAACTAACTAACATAGGCTATTAGTTGTAATAGATAGTCTAACTAACATAGGCTATTAGTTGTAATAGATAGTCTAACTAACTATTATATGTAATAGCCTAACTAACTACGAGTTGTAATAGATAGCCTAACTAACTATTAGTTGTAATAGATAGTCTAACTAACTACTAGTTGTAATAGATAGTCTAACTAACTACTACTTGTAATAGATAGTCTAACTCACTATTAGTTGTAATAGATAGTCTAACTAACTAACATAGGCTATTAGTTGTAATAGATAGTCTAACTAACATAGGCTATTAGTTGTAATTGATAGTCTAACTAACATAGGGTATTAGTTGTAATTGATAGTCTAACTAACATAGGGTATTAGTTGTAATAGATAGTCTAACTAACTAACATAGGGTATTAGTTGTAATAGATAGTCTAACTAACATAGGGTATTAGTTGTAATTGATAGTCTAACTAACATAGGGTATTAGTTGTAATAGATAGTCTAACTAACTAACATAGGGTATTAGTTGTAATAGATAGTCTAACTAACTAACATAGGCTATTAGTTGTAATAGATAGTCTAACTAACATAGGCTATTAGTTGTAATAGATAGTCTAACTAACATAGGCTATTAGTTGTAATAGATAGTCTAACTAACATAGGCTATTAGTTGTAATAGATAGTCTAACTAACATAGGCTATTAGTTGTAATTGATAGTCTAACTAACATAGGCTATTAGTTGTAATAGATAGTCTAACTAACTACTACTTGTAATAGATAGTCTAACTAACATAGGCTATTAGTTGTAATAGATAGTCTAACTAACTACTACTTGTAATAGATAGTCTAACTAACTAACATAGGCTATTAGTTGTAATAGATAGTCTAACTAACATAGGCTATTAGTTGTAATTGATAGTCTAACTAACATAGGCTATTAGTTGTAATAGATAGCCTAACTAACTATTAGTTGTAATAGATAGTCTAACTAACTACTAGTTGTAATAGATAGTCTAACTAACTACTACTTGTAATAGATAGTCTAACTCACTATTAGTTGTAATAGATAGTCTAACTAACTATTTGATGTAATAGCCTATCTATTACAACTAATAGTGTGTTAGACTATCTATTACAAATAGTAGTTAGTTAGGCTATTACATCGAATAGTTAGTTAGACTAACTAACTACTAGTTGTAATAGATAGCCTAACTAACTACTAGTTGTAATAGATAGTCTAACAAACTATTCGTTGTAATAGCCTAACTAACTGTTAGTTGTAATAGCTTAACTAACTACTAGTTGTAATAGATAGTGTAACTAACTAATAGTTGTAATAGATAATCTAACAAACTATTAGTTGTAATAGCCTAACTAACTGTTAGTTGTAATAGATAGCCTAAATAACTACTAGTTGTAATAGACAGCCTAACTAACTGTTAGTTGTAATAGATAGTCTAACTAACTATTAGATGTAATAGATAGCCAAACTAACTGTTAGTTGTAATAGATAGTCTAACTAACTACTAGTTGTAATTGATAGTCTATGTTAGTTAGTGAGGTTATTAGTTGTAATTGATAGTCTATGTTAGTTAGTTAGGTTATTAGTTGTAATCGACAGTCTATGTTAGTTAGTGAGGTTATTAGTTGTAATATATAGTATATGTTAGTTAGTTAGGTTATTAGTTGTAATAGATAGTCTATGTTAGTTAGTGAGGTTATTAGTTGTAATAGATAGTCTATGTTAGTTAGTGAGGTTATTAGTTGTAATAGATAGTCTATGTTAGTTAGTGAGGTTATTAGTTGTAATAGATAGTCTATGTTAGTTAGTGAGGTTATTAGTTGTAATAGATAGTCTATGTTAGTTAGTGAGGTTATTAGTTGTAATAGATAGTCTATGTTAGTTAGTGAGGTTATTAGTTGTAATAGATAGTCTATGTTACTTAGTGAGGTTATTAGTTGTAATAGATAGTCTATGTTAGTCAGTGAGGTTATTAGTTGTAATAGATAGTCTATGTTAGTTAGTGAGGTTATTAGTTGTAATAGCTAGTCTATGTTAGTTAGTTAGGTTATTAGTTGTAATAGCTAGTCTATGTTAGTTAGTGAGGTTATTAGTTATAATAGATAGTCTATGTTAGTTAGTGAGGTTATTAGTTGTAATATATAGTATATGTTAGTTAGGTTATTAGTTGTAATAGATAGTCTATGTTAGTTAGTGAGGTTATTAGTTGTAATAGATAGTCTATGTTAGTTAGTGAAGTTATTAGTTGTAATAGATTGTCTGTTAGTTAGTGAGGTTATTATTTGTAATTATTTGTAATTAGATAGGCTATGTTAGTTAGTGAGGTTATTATTTGTAATATATAGTCTATGTTAGTTAGTTAGGTTATTAGTTGTAATAGATAGTCTATGTTAGTTAGTGAGGTTATTAGTTGTAATAGATAGTCTATGTTAGTTAGTGAGGTTATTAGTTGTAATAGATAGTCTATGTTAGTTAGTGAGGTTATTAGTTGTAATAGATAGTCTATGTTAGTTAGTGAGGTTATTAGTTGTACTAGATAGTCTATGTTAGTTAGTTAGACTATTAGTTGTAATAGATAGTCTATGTTAGTTAGTGAGGTTATTAGTTGTAATATATAGTCTATGTTAGTTAGTGAGGTTATTAGTTGTAATAGCTAGGCCATGTATTTTATGGACACTAGTATTACTGCAGCAGACCCATTTGGGAGAGGGGATATATGGGCGTGTGTCCCAAACGGCACCTTGTTAACTACGTTTTGCACTACTTTTGACTATGGCCTTATGGGCCCTGATGAAATGTAACGCACTTTACAGGGAATACTGTAGGGTGCCATTTGGGAGAGGCTGATTGGAAGTCTTGAATGTCGCCAGTGATTTAAGAGGATTATCAATATCAAAGGAAACTCCCAGTAAGCCGAACCACTGCTACAGTAATATGTTATATCCTAACAGTACTATAACACTACTACAGTAATATGTTATATCCTAACAGTACTATAACACTACTACAGTAATATGTTATATCCTAACAGTACTATAACACTACTACAGTAATATGTTATATCCTAACAGTACTATAACACTACTACAGTAATATGTTATATCCTAACAGTACTATAACACTACTACAGTAATATGTTATATCCTAACAGTACTATAACACTACTACAGTAATATGTTATATCCTAACAGTACTATAACACTACTACAGTAATATGTTATATCCTAACAGTACTATAACACTACTACAGTAATATGTTATATCCTAACAGTACTATAACACTGTTATACAGGGGATATGTTATATCCTAACAGTACTATAACACTAACACTACTAGTAATATGTTATATCCTAACAGTACTATAACACTATAGAGACATATATATGTTATAACTGTTATATAGAGACATATATATGTTATAACTGTTATATGGAGACATATATAAGCTATAACAGTGTTATATGGAGACAGATGTATGTTATAACTGTTATATGGAGACATATATATGTTATAACTGTTATATGGAGACATATATAAGCTATTACAGTGTTATTTGGAGACACAGAGTACAAGACTCTGTAGAAAGATATTATGGTGTCGAATGGAGTAGCAGGTAGTCTGAGTTGGTGAGTCTCCTCTCCTCAGATGCAGAAGGAATTAAACCCCCCTTGGCAAGATGACTGAGACTTGTCCTCTTTCTTAGGTACCGCCTTAGGACTCTCTTTGTTATCAACACATCCTTATGTACAGAGAGATCCTGGCATTCATATTAGTGACATATAGGAATCGCCATGCTCACACTATTCAATATCCACTGATTCGTGGAAAATGATTACGGATATTCAAGTACTATTCAAACATGTATGTTCTGATTACTGTCTTTATTATCAATGTCTCCCGAGTGGCGCAGTGGTCTAAGGCACTGCATCTCAGCGCAAGAGGCATCTCTACAGTCCCTGGTTCGAATCCAGGCTGTACACTGAAGTGGTAGGGGTGTACGTCATTGTAAATAAAAATGTGTTCTTAACTGACTTGCCTAGTTAAAATAAAGTTTCATTTTCAAATCTATTATGGACCTTCTCATACTCAGATTCACTATTCACTGATTGTGGTACTGCTCTGTAGTAAGGATAGAGGATTTACTGTCCACTACTACAGAGCCTGGTATAGATATGGTAAACAGACGGATGGACGGACTGATACACGCATGTGGTGTAACTGTGAATATGAGGTCAGGTTCCAAATCCGTAGAAAATGTGCTAGTGTCACTGTTGAATCGGACTATATAGACTATATCCCATATGGGGGTTCAATCCCCACTTACCCCTTTCCTCTGTCTCACCAGTTTAATCTATCACCCACTTTCATTCCTTCTCAATGATACGTATAGTGGGGATTTGAAGTAGTAAACTCTGCTTGTGTAAGGGAAGCCATCTTCTTCTTCCTCCCTGCATTTCCTATTTAATCCCCTATCTACTTCTGGAGAAGACTCAATGTGAAGGCTCAGTACAAGAATCAGACCGAATGGAACTGTGTCCCATGAAGATCCCTATTCCCTATGCAGTGCACTACTTTCGATCAGAGCCCTATGGGGGGAAAAGGGTGCCATTTGGAAAACAGGATGCCACGCAGACTTGAATTACAGGCAGGTAGCTCTAGGCCATAGAGCTTTACACTGCTGGGATTTTAGACTGTGTGTGTGTGTGTGTGTGTGTGTGTGTGTGTGTGTGTGTGTGTGTGTGTGTGTGTGTGTGTGTGTGTGTGTGTGTGTGTGTGTGTGTGTGTGAGTGTGTGTGTGTCACATCAAATTGTATTTATCACATGCGCCGAATACACATAGTGTAGATTTTACAGTTGAACATTTCCCAAAGACGCAGAGTTAAACAATTATTATAGGAATAATATGGAATACACAAGAATGGAGCTACATACAGGGAGAACCAGATCAATGTGGGGCTATATACAGGGAGAACCAGATCAATGTGGAGCTATATACAGGGAGAACCAGATCGATGTGGGGCTATATACAGGGAGAACCAGATCAATGTGGAGCTATACACAGGGAGTACCATAATATACAGGGAGTATATAGAATATTAATCTGGTTCTCCCATTATATAGCTCCACATTGAGCTGGTACTCCCTGTATATAGCTACACATTGATCTGGTTCTCCCTGTATATAGCTCCACATTGAGCTGGTTCTCCCTGTATATAGCTCCACATTGATATGGTACTCCCTGTATATAACTCCACATTGATCTGGTTCTCCCTGTATATAACTCCACATTGATATGGTACTCCCTGTATATAGCTCCACATTGATCTGGTTCTCCCTGTATATAGCCCCACATTGATCTGGTTCTCCCTGTATATAACTCCACATTGATGTGGTTCTCCCTGTATATAACTCCACATTGATCTGGTTCTCCCTGTGTATAGCCCCACATTGATCTGGTTCTCCCTGTATATAACTCCACATTGATCTGGTTCTCCCTGTGTATAGCCCCACATTGATCTGGTTCTCCCTGTATATAGCTCCACATTGATCTGGTTCTCCCTGTATGTAGCTCCACATTGATCTGGTTCTCCCTGTATATAGCCCCACATTGATCTGGTTCTCCCTGTATATAGCTACACATTGATCTGGTTCTCCCTGTATGTAGCTCCATTCTTGTGTATTCCATATTATTCCTATAATAATATATATATTACGTATTCGGTGCATGTGATAAATACAATTTGATGTGACAAACACACACACGCACACACACACACACACACACACACACACACACACACACACACACATACGCACGCACGCACACACACACACACAATTCCGTCTACAATCCCAGCAGTGTAAAGCTCTATGGCCTAGAGCTACCTGCCTGTATTTCAGTCTGCGTGGGAATCTGTGTTCCAAATGGCACCCTTTCCCCCCCCATAGGGCTCTGATCAAAATTCCAACTCATCTCAAACCATCTCAGTTAGGTTCAGTGGAGGCAGGCCATCAGACAGTGTGGCCAGGTCATCTGATGCAGCACTCCATCACTCTCCTTCTTGGTCAAATAGCCCTTACACAGCCTGGAGGTGTGTTGGGTCATTGTCCTGTTGAAAAACCACACATGTGGAGATCATCCGTTCACCTACTCTGCGTCGGATACTGTACACAGTGACTGGGTTAGGCCTGGTGACAGGCTTACTGTACACAGTGACTGGGTTAGGCCTGCTGACAGGCTTACTGTACACAGTGACTGGGTTAGGCCTGCTGACAGGCTTACTGTACACAGTGACTGGGTTAGGCCTGCTGACAGGCTTACTGTACACAGTGACTGGGTTAGGCCTGCTGACAGGCTTACTGTACACAGTGACTGGGTTAGGCCTGGTGACAGGCTTACTGTACACAGTGACTGGGTTAGGCCTGGTGACAGGCTTACTGCACACAGTGACTGGGTTAGGCCTGGTGACAGGCTTACTGCACACAGTGACTGGGTTAGGCCTGCTGACAGGCTTACTGTACACAGTGACTGGGTTAGGCCTGGTGACAGGCTTACTGTACACAGTGACTGGGTTAGGCCTGCTGACAGGCTTACTGTACACAGTGACTGGGTTAGGCCTGCTGACAGGCTTACTGTACACAGTGACTGGGTTAGGCCTGCTGACAGGCTTACTGTACACAGTGACTGGGTTAGGCCTGCTGACAGGCTTACTGTACACAGTGACTGGGTTAGGCCTGCTGACAGGCTTACTGTACACAGTGACTGGGTTAGGCCTGGTGACAGGCTTACTGTACACAGTGACTGGGTTAGGCCTGGTGACAGGCTTACTGTACACAGTGACTGGGTTAGGCCTGCTGACAGGCTTACTGTACACAGTGACTGGGTTAGGCCTGGTGACAGGCTTACTGTACACAGTGACTGGGTTAGGCCTGGTGACAGGCTTACTGTACACAGTGACTGGGTTAGGCCTGGTGACAGGCTTACTGTACACAGTGACTGGGTTAGGCCTGCTGACAGGCTTACTGTACACAGTGACTGGGTTAGGCCTGGTGCCAGTCTTACTGTACACAGTGACTGGGTTAGGCCTGGTGACAGGCTTACTGTACACAGTGACTGGGTTAGGCCTGGTGACAGGCTTACTGTACACAGTGACTGGGTTAGGCCTGGTGACAGTCTTACTGTACACAGTCACTGGGTTAGGCCTGCTGACAGGCTTACTGTACACAGTGACTGGGTTAGGCCTGGTGACAGGCTTACTGTACACAGTGACTGGGTTAGGCCTGGTGACAGTCTTACTGTACACAGTGACTGGGTTAGGCCTGCTGACAGGCTTACTGTACACAGTGACTGGGTTAGGCCTGCTGACAGGCTTACTGTACACAGTGACTGGGTTAGGCCTGCTGACAGGCTTACTGTACACAGTGACTGGGTTAGGCCTGCTGACAGGCTTACTGTACACAGTGACTGGGTTAGGCGTGCTGACAGGCTTACTGTACACAGTGACTGGGTTAGGCCTGGTGACAGTCTTACTGTACACAGTGACTGGGTTAGGCCTGGTGACAGGCTTACTGCACACAGTGACTGGGTTAGGCCTGGTGACAGGCTTACTGCACACAGTGACTGGGTTAGGCCTGCTGACAGGCTTACTGTACACAGTGACTGGGTTAGGCCTGCTGACAGGCTTACTGTACACAGTGACTGGGTTAGGCCTGGTGACAGTCTTACTGCACACAGTGACTGGGTTAGGCGTGCTGACAAGGCTTACTGTACACAGTGACTGGGTTAGGCCTGCTGACAGGCTTACTGCACACAGTGACTGGGTTAGGCCTGCTGACAGGCTTACTGTACACAGTGACTGGGTTAGGCCTGGTGACAGGCTTACTGCACACAGTGACTGGGTTAGGCCTGCTGACAGGCTTACTGCACACAGTGACTGGGTTAGGCCTGGTGACAGGCTTACTGCACACAGTGACTGGGTTAGGCCTGCTGACAGGCTTACTGCACACAGTGACTGGGTTAGGCCTGGTGACAGGCTTACTGTACACAGTGACTGGGTTAGGCCTGGTGACAGGCTTACTGTACACAGTGACTGGGTTAGGCCTGCTGACAGGCTTACTGTACACAGTGACTGGGTTAGGCCTGCTGACAGGCTTACTGTACACAGTGACTGGGTTAGGCCTGCTGACAGGCTTACTGTACACAGTGACTGGGTTAGGCCTGCTGACAGGCTTACTGTACACAGTGACTGGGTTAGGCCTGCTGACAGGCTTACTGTACACAGTGACTGGGTTAGGCCTGCTGACAGGCTTACTGTACACAGTGACTGGGTTAGGCGTGCTGACAGGCTTACTGCACACAGTGACTGGGTTAGGCGTGCTGACAGGCTTACTGTACACAGTGACTGGGTTAGGCGTGCTGACAGGCTTACTGCACACAGTGACTGGGTTAGGCCTGCTGACAGGCTTACTGTACACAGTGACTGGGTTAGGCCTGGTGACAGGCTTACTGTACACAGTGACTGGGTTAGGCCTGGTGACAGGCTTACTGTACACAGTGACTGGGTTAGGCCTGCTGACAGGCTTACTGTACACAGTGACTGGGTTAGGCCTGGTGACAGGCTTACTGTACACAGTGACTGGGTTAGGCCTGCTGACAGGCTTACTGTACACAGTGACTGGGTTAGGCCTGGTGACAGGCTTACTGTACACAGTGACTGGGTTAGGCCTGCTGACAGGCTTACTGTACACAGTGACTGGGTTAGGCCTGCTGACAGGCTTACTGTACACAGTGACTGGGTTAGGCCTGCTGACAGGCTTACTGTACACAGTGACTGGGTTAGGCCTGGTGACAGGCTTACTGTACACAGTGACTGGGTTAGGCCTGGTGACAGTCTTACTGCACACAGTGACTGGGTTAGGCCTGCTGACAGGCTTACTGTACACAGTGACTGGGTTAGGCCTGGTGACAGGCTTACTGTACACAGTGACTGGGTTAGGCCTGCTGACAGGCTTACTGTACACAGTGACTGGGTTAGGCCTGCTGACAGGCTTACTGTACACAGTGACTGGGTTAGGCCTGCTGACAGGCTTACTGTACACAGTGACTGGGTTAGGCCTGGTGACAGGCTTACTGTACACAGTGACTGGGTTAGGCCTGCTGACAGGCTTACTGTACACAGTGACTGGGTTAGGCCTGCTGACAGGCTTACTGTACACAGTGACTGGGTTAGGCCTGCTGACAGGCTTACTGTACACAGTGACTGGGTTAGGCCTGGTGACAGGCTTACTGTACACAGTGACTGGGTTAGGCCTGGTGACAGTCTTACTGCACACAGTGACTGGGTTAGGCCTGCTGACAGGCTTACTGTACACAGTGACTGGGTTAGGCCTGGTGACAGGCTTACTGTACACAGTGACTGGGTTAGGCCTGCTGACAGGCTTACTGTACACAGTGACTGGGTTAGGCCTGCTGACAGGCTTACTGTACACAGTGACTGGGTTAGGCCTGCTGACAGGCTTACTGTACACAGTGACTGGGTTAGGCCTGGTGACAGGCTTACTGTACACAGTGACTGGGTTAGGCCTGGTGACAGGCTTACTGCACACAGTGACTGGGTTAGGCGTGCTGACAGGCTTACTGTACACAGTGACTGGGTTAGGCCTGGTGACAGGCTTACTGCACACAGTGACTGGGTTAGGCCTGCTGACAGGCTTACTGTACACAGTGACTGGGTTAGGCCTGCTGACAGGCTTACTGTACACAGTGACTGGGTTAGGCCTGGTGACAGGCTTACTGTACACAGTGACTGGGTTAGGCCTGGTGACAGGCTTACTGTACACAGTGACTGGGTTAGGCCTGGTGACAGGCTTACTGTACACAGTGACTGGGTTAGGCCTGGTGACAGGCTTACTGCACACAGTGACTGGGTTAGGCCTGGTGACAGTCTTACTGTACACAGTGACTGGGTTAGGCCTGCTGACAGGCTTACTGTACACAGTGACTGGGTTAGGCCTGCTGACAGGCTTACTGTACACAGTGACTGGGTTAGGCCTGCTGACAGGCTTACTGTACACAGTGACTGGGTTAGGCCTGCTGACAGGCTTACTGCACACAGTGACTGGGTTAGGCCTGGTGACAGGCCTACTGTACACAGTGACTGGGTTAGGCCTGCTGACAGGCTTACTGCACACAGTGACTGGGTTAGGCCTGGTGACAGGCTTACTGTACACAGTGACTGGGTTAGGCCTGCTGACAGGCTTACTGCACACAGTGACTGGGTTAGGCCTGGTGACAGGCCTACTGTACACAGTGACTGGGTTAGGCCTGCTGACAGGCTTACTGCACACAGTGACTGGGTTAGGCCTGGTGACAGGCTTACTGTACACAGTGACTGGGTTAGGCCTGCTGACAGGCTTACTGCACACAGTGACTGGGTTAGGCCTGCTGACAGGCTTACTGCACACAGTGACTGGGTTAGGCCTGCTGACAGGCTTACTGCACACAGTGACTGGGTTAGGCCTGGTGACAGGCTTACTGTACACAGTGACTGGGTTAGGCGTGCTGACAGGCTTACTGTACACAGTGACTGGGTTAGGCCTGCTGACAGGCTTACTGTACACAGTGACTGGGTTAGGCCTGGTGACAGTCTTACTGTACACAGTGACTGGGTTAGGCCTGCTGACAGGCTTACTGTACACAGTGACTGGGTTAGGCGTGCTGACAGGCTTACTGCACACAGTGACTGGGTTAGGCGTGCTGACAGGCTTACTGTACACAGTGACTGGGTTAGGCGTGCTGACAGGCTTACTGCACACAGTGACTGGGTTAGGCCTGCTGACAGGCTTACTGTACACAGTGACTGGGTTAGGCCTGCTGACAGGCTTACTGTACACAGTGACTGGGTTAGGCCTGGTGACAGGCTTACTGTACACAGTGACTGGGTTAGGCCTGCTGACAGGCTTACTGTACACAGTGACTGGGTTAGGCCTGGTGACAGGCTTACTGTACACAGTGACTGGGTTAGGCCTGCTGACAGGCTTACTGTACACAGTGACTGGGTTAGGCCTGGTGACAGGCTTACTGTACACAGTGACTGGGTTAGGCCTGCTGATAGGCTTACTGTACACAGTGACTGGGTTAGGCCTGCTGACAGGCTTACTGTACACAGTGACTGGGTTAGGCCTGCTGACAGGCTTACTGTACACAGTGACTGGGTTAGGCCTGGTGACAGGCTTACTGTACACAGTGACTGGGTTAGGCCTGGTGACAGTCTTACTGCACACAGTGACTGGGTTAGGCCTGCTGACAGGCTTACTGTACACAGTGACTGGGTTAGGCCTGGTGACAGGCTTACTGTACACAGTGACTGGGTTAGGCCTGCTGACAGGCTTACTGTACACAGTGACTGGGTTAGGCCTGCTGACAGGCTTACTGTACACAGTGACTGGGTTAGGCCTGCTGACAGGCTTACTGTACACAGTGACTGGGTTAGGCCTGGTGACAGGCTTACTGTACACAGTGACTGGGTTAGGCCTGCTGACAGGCTTACTGTACACAGTGACTGGGTTAGGCCTGCTGACAGGCTTACTGTACACAGTGACTGGGTTAGGCCTGCTGACAGGCTTACTGTACACAGTGACTGGGTTAGGCCTGGTGACAGGCTTACTGTACACAGTGACTGGGTTAGGCCTGGTGACAGTCTTACTGCACACAGTGACTGGGTTAGGCCTGCTGACAGGCTTACTGTACACAGTGACTGGGTTAGGCCTGGTGACAGGCTTACTGTACACAGTGACTGGGTTAGGCCTGCTGACAGGCTTACTGTACACAGTGACTGGGTTAGGCCTGCTGACAGGCTTACTGTACACAGTGACTGGGTTAGGCCTGCTGACAGGCTTACTGTACACAGTGACTGGGTTAGGCCTGGTGACAGGCTTACTGTACACAGTGACTGGGTTAGGCCTGGTGACAGGCTTACTGCACACAGTGACTGGGTTAGGCGTGCTGACAGGCTTACTGTACACAGTGACTGGGTTAGGCCTGGTGACAGACTTACTGCACACAGTGACTGGGTTAGGCCTGCTGACAGGCTTACTGTACACAGTGACTGGGTTAGGCCTGCTGACAGGCTTACTGTACACAGTGACTGGGTTAGGCCTGGTGACAGGCTTACTGTACACAGTGACTGGGTTAGGCCTGGTGACAGGCTTACTGTACACAGTGACTGGGTTAGGCCTGGTGACAGGCTTACTGTACACAGTGACTGGGTTAGGCCTGGTGACAGGCTTACTGCACACAGTGACTGGGTTAGGCCTGGTGACAGTCTTACTGTACACAGTGACTGGGTTAGGCCTGCTGACAGGCTTACTGTACACAGTGACTGGGTTAGGCCTGCTGACAGGCTTACTGTACACAGTGACTGGGTTAGGCCTGCTGACAGGCTTACTGTACACAGTGACTGGGTTAGGCCTGCTGACAGGCTTACTGCACACAGTGACTGGGTTAGGCCTGGTGACAGGCCTACTGTACACAGTGACTGGGTTAGGCCTGCTGACAGGCTTACTGCACACAGTGACTGGGTTAGGCCTGGTGACAGGCTTACTGTACACAGTGACTGGGTTAGGCCTGCTGACAGGCTTACTGCACACAGTGACTGGGTTAGGCCTGGTGACAGGCCTACTGTACACAGTGACTGGGTTAGGCCTGCTGACAGGCTTACTGCACACAGTGACTGGGTTAGGCCTGGTGACAGGCTTACTGTACACAGTGACTGGGTTAGGCCTGCTGACAGGCTTACTGCACACAGTGACTGGGTTAGGCCTGCTGACAGGCTTACTGCACACAGTGACTGGGTTAGGCCTGCTGACAGGCTTACTGCACACAGTGACTGGGTTAGGCCTGGTGACAGGCTTACTGTACACAGTGACTGGGTTAGGCGTGCTGACAGGCTTACTGTACACAGTGACTGGGTTAGGCGTGCTGACAGGCTTACTGTACACAGTGACTGGGTTAGGCGTGCTGACAGGCTTACTGCACACAGTGACTGGGTTAGGCCTGCTGACAGGCTTACTGTACACAGTGACTGGGTTAGGCCTGCTGACAGGCTTACTGTACACAGTGACTGGGTTAGGCCTGGTGACAGGCTTACTGTACACAGTGACTGGGTTAGGCCTGCTGACAGGCTTACTGTACACAGTGACTGGGTTAGGCCTGGTGACAGGCTTACTGTACACAGTGACTGGGTTAGGCCTGCTGACAGGCTTACTGTACACAGTGACTGGGTTAGGCCTGGTGACAGGCTTACTGTACACAGTGACTGGGTTAGGCCTGCTGACAGGCTTACTGTACACAGTGACTGGGTTAGGCCTGCTGACAGGCTTACTGTACACAGTGACTGGGTTAGGCCTGCTGACAGGCTTACTGTACACAGTGACTGGGTTAGGCCTGGTGACAGGCTTACTGTACACAGTGACTGGGTTAGGCCTGGTGACAGTCTTACTGCACACAGTGACTGGGTTAGGCCTGCTGACAGGCTTACTGTACACAGTGACTGGGTTAGGCCTGGTGACAGGCTTACTGTACACAGTGACTGGGTTAGGCCTGCTGACAGGCTTACTGTACACAGTGACTGGGTTAGGCCTGCTGACAGGCTTACTGTACACAGTGACTGGGTTAGGCCTGCTGACAGGCTTACTGTACACAGTGACTGGGTTAGGCCTGGTGACAGGCTTACTGTACACAGTGACTGGGTTAGGCCTGCTGACAGGCTTACTGTACACAGTGACTGGGTTAGGCCTGCTGACAGGCTTACTGTACACAGTGACTGGGTTAGGCCTGCTGACAGGCTTACTGTACACAGTGACTGGGTTAGGCCTGGTGACAGGCTTACTGTACACAGTGACTGGGTTAGGCCTGGTGACAGTCTTACTGCACACAGTGACTGGGTTAGGCCTGCTGACAGGCTTACTGTACACAGTGACTGGGTTAGGCCTGGTGACAGGCTTACTGTACACAGTGACTGGGTTAGGCCTGCTGACAGGCTTACTGTACACAGTGACTGGGTTAGGCCTGCTGACAGGCTTACTGTACACAGTGACTGGGTTAGGCCTGCTGACAGGCTTACTGTACACAGTGACTGGGTTAGGCCTGGTGACAGGCTTACTGTACACAGTGACTGGGTTAGGCCTGGTGACAGGCTTACTGCACACAGTGACTGGGTTAGGCGTGCTGACAGGCTTACTGTACACAGTGACTGGGTTAGGCCTGGTGACAGACTTACTGCACACAGTGACTGGGTTAGGCCTGCTGACAGGCTTACTGTACACAGTGACTGGGTTAGGCCTGCTGACAGGCTTACTGTACACAGTGACTGGGTTAGGCCTGGTGACAGGCTTACTGTACACAGTGACTGGGTTAGGCCTGGTGACAGGCTTACTGTACACAGTGACTGGGTTAGGCCTGGTGACAGGCTTACTGTACACAGTGACTGGGTTAGGCCTGGTGACAGGCTTACTGCACACAGTGACTGGGTTAGGCCTGGTGACAGTCTTACTGTACACAGTGACTGGGTTAGGCCTGCTGACAGGCTTACTGTACACAGTGACTGGGTTAGGCCTGCTGACAGGCTTACTGTACACAGTGACTGGGTTAGGCCTGCTGACAGGCTTACTGTACACAGTGACTGGGTTAGGCCTGCTGACAGGCTTACTGCACACAGTGACTGGGTTAGGCCTGGTGACAGGCCTACTGTACACAGTGACTGGGTTAGGCCTGCTGACAGGCTTACTGCACACAGTGACTGGGTTAGGCCTGGTGACAGGCTTACTGTACACAGTGACTGGGTTAGGCCTGCTGACAGGCTTACTGCACACAGTGACTGGGTTAGGCCTGGTGACAGGCCTACTGTACACAGTGACTGGGTTAGGCCTGCTGACAGGCTTACTGCACACAGTGACTGGGTTAGGCCTGGTGACAGGCTTACTGTACACAGTGACTGGGTTAGGCCTGCTGACAGGCTTACTGCACACAGTGACTGGGTTAGGCCTGCTGACAGGCTTACTGCACACAGTGACTGGGTTAGGCCTGCTGACAGGCTTACTGCACACAGTGACTGGGTTAGGCCTGGTGACAGGCTTACTGTACACAGTGACTGGGTTAGGCGTGCTGACAGGCTTACTGTACACAGTGACTGGGTTAGGCCTGCTGACAGGCTTACTGTACACAGTGACTGGGTTAGGCCTGGTGACAGTCTTACTGTACACAGTGACTGGGTTAGGCCTGCTGACAGGCTTACTGTACACAGTGACTGGGTTAGGCCTGCTGACAGGCTTACTGCACACAGTGACTGGGTTAGGCCTGCTGACAGGCTTACTGTACACAGTGACTGGGTTAGGCCTGCTGACAGGCTTACTGCACACAGTGACTGGGTTAGGCCTGGTGACAGGCTTACTGTACACAGTGACTGGGTTAGGCCTGCTGACAGGCTTACTGCACACAGTGACTGGGTTAGGCCTGCTGACAGGCTTACTGTACACAGTGACTGGGTTAGGCGTGCTGACAGGCTTACTGTACACAGTGACTGGGTTAGGCCTGGTGACAGGCTTACTGTACACAGTGACTGGGTTAGGCCTGGTGACAGTCTTACTGTACACAGTGACTGGGTTAGGCCTGCTGACATGCTTACTGTACACAGTGACTGGGTTAGGCCTGCTGACAGGCTTACTGTACACAGTGACTGGGTTAGGCCTGGTGACAGGCTTACTGCACACAGTGACTGGGTTAGGCCTGCTGACAGGCTTACTGTACACAGTGACTGGGTTAGGCCTGCTGACAGGCTTACTGTACACAGTGACTGGGTTAGGCCTGGTGACAGTCTTACTGTACACAGTGACTGGGTTAGGCCTGCTGACAGGCTTACTGTACACAGTGACTGGGTTAGGCCTGGTGACAGGCTTACTGCACACAGTGACTGGGTTAGGCCTGGTGACAGGCTTACTGTACACAGTGACTGGGTTAGGCCTGCTGACAGGTGTTCCATAATAAGGGTGGTGTGAGTGGTGCATTTTTCTTTAATCTGAAATTAGACACACACACACACACAGATGATTGCCTGTGTGACTGACTGACTGTCTCACTGACTGACTGTCTTACTGACTGACTGACTGACTGTCTGACTGACTGCCTGTCTGACTGTCTCACTGACTGACTGACTGACTGACTGACTGACTGTCTCACTGACTGACTGTCTGACTGACTGTCTTACTGACTGACTTACTGAATGTCTGACTGACTGTCTGACTGACTGTCTTACTGACTGACTTACTGACTCTCTTACTGACTGTCTTACTGACTGACTAACTGACTGTCTTACTGACTGACTTACTGACTAACTTACTGACTGACTGTCTTACTGACTGACTTACTGACTGACTGACTGTCTTACTGACTGACTGTCTCACTGACTGACTGACTGACTGTCTTACTGACTGACTGACTGATTGTCTGTCTGATTGTCTGACTGACTGGCTGCCTGTCTGATTGCCTGTCTCACTGTCTGACTGTTTGACTGATTGCCTGTCTCGCTGAGTACCTGACTGACTGCCTATCTGACTGCCTGACTGACCGACTGTCTGATTGCCTGTCTCGCTGAGTACCTGACTGACTGTCTGACTAATTGCCTGTATCGCTGACTGCCTGACTGACTACCTGTCTGATTGCTTGTCTCACTGACTGACTGACTGACTGACTGACTGTCTGACTGATTGCCTGTCTGGCTGACTGTCTGCCTGACTGACTGTCTGACTGCCTGTCTGCCTGCCTGTCTGACTGTCTGACTGCCTGTCTCACTGACTGACTGACTGACTGTCTGACTAATTGCTTGTATCGCTGACTGCCTGTCTGATTGCTTGTCTCACTGACTGACTGACTGTCTGACTGATTGCCTGTCTGCCTGTCTGGCTGACTGTCTGCCTGACTGCCTGACTGACTGTCTGACTGCCTGCCTGCCTGTCTGCCTGTCTGGCTGTCTGTCTGACTGCCTGTCTGACTGCCTGTCTGACTGCCTGTCTGGCTGTCTGTCTGGCCGTCTGTTTGACTGCCTGTCTGACTGCCTGTCTGTCTGTCTGTCTGTCTGTCTGTCTGTCTGTCTGTCTGCCTGCCTGTCTGCCTGTCTGGCTGTCTGTCTGTCTGACCGTCTGACTGTCTGTCTGACTGTCTGACTGCCTGTCTGGCTGTCTGACTGCCTGTCTGGCTGTCTGTCTGACTGTCTGACTGCCTGTCTGACTGACTGTCTGACTGCCTGTCTGCCTGCCTGTCTGCCTGCCTGTCTGGCTGTCTGTCTGTCTGATTGTCTGTCTGATTGTCTGACTGTCTGACTGCCTGCCTGCCTGCCTGTCTGACTTTCTGACTGCCTGTCTGACTGCCTGTTGGTGATGAATGATTAGTGTGTATTAAACACAGTTCAGTAAGTGCAGGAAGGATTGTCAGGTTTACAACAGTGTTGCCATGGGAATGATTTGCAGAGCTGGAGGATGGGCAAACACACTCACACACACACAAATATGAATTGAAATACACACACAACTGCATGCCTGCATACACACACAAATGATTGCACATACACACACACACAAACACACAGCCTGTGAAACAGAACAGGAAAGAAGATATGAAGTCTGATATGAAGGGTAGAGAAAGTTCTGATTTGTGCAGCCTACTGGGCTGCAATGACTTTGAGAAAACAAGACAAATCACCTAGTGGGGGGTGCTTGCCTGCCTGCGCGTCTGTCTGTCTGTCTGTCTGTCTGTCTGTCTGTCTGTCTGTCTGTCTGTCTCTGTCTGTCTCTGTCTGTGTGTGTGTGTGTGTGTGTGTGTGTGTGTGTGTGTGTGTGTGTGTGTGTGTGTGTGTGTGTGTGTGTGTGTGTGTGTGAAGCAAAACAGACCAGAGACTGTTAGGGGGCAAAATATTGGGAGTGAGATAGAAGCTGGAAATAGCAGAGATAGAAAGAGAAAGAGAGAGGAGGGAACAGCAGTGTCAGAAAGAGAGAGAGAGAAAGAGAGAGGAGTGAACAGCAGTGACAGAAAGAGAGAGAGGAGGGAACAGCAGTGACAGAAAGAGAGAGGAGGGAACAGCAGTGACAGAAAGAGAGAGGAGGGAACAGCAGTGACAGAAAGAGAGAGGAGGGAACAGCAGTGACAGAAAGAGAGAGAGAGGAGGGAACAGCAGTGACAGAAAGAGAGAGAGAGGAGGGAACAGCAGTGACAGAAAGAGAGGGGAGGGAACAGCAGTGACAGAAAGAGAGAGGAGGGAACAGCAGTGACAGAAAGAGAGAGGAGTGAACAGCAGTGACAGAAAGAGAGAGAGAGAAAGAGAGAGGAGGGAACAGCAGTGACAGAAAGAGAGAGGAGGGAACAGCAGTGACAGAAAGAGAGAGGAGGGAACAGCAGTGACAGAAAAGAGAGAGAGGGGAACAGCAGTGACAGAAAGAGAGAGGAGGGAACAGCAGTGACAGAAAGAGAGAGGAGGGAACAGCAGTGACAGAAAGAGAGAGGAGGGAACAGCAGTGACAGAAAGAGAGAGGAGGAACAGCAGTGACAGAAAGAGAGAGGAGGGAACAGCAGTGACAGAAAGAGAGAGAGAGGAGGGAACAGCAGTGACAGAAAGAGAGAGGAGGGAACAGCAGTGACAGAAAGAGAGAGGAGGGAACAGCAGTGACAGAAAGAGAGAGGAGGGAACAGCAGTGACAGAAAGAGAGAGGAGGGAACAGCAGTGACAGAAAGAGAGAGGAGGGAACAGCAGTGACAGAAAGAGAGAGGAGGGAACAGCAGTGTCAGAAAGAGAGAGGAGGGAACAGCAGTGTCAGAAAAGAGAGAGAGGAGGGAACAGCAGTGACAGAAAGAGAGAGGGGGAACAGCAGTGACAGAAAGAGAGAGGAGGGAACAGCAGTGTCAGAAAGAGAGAGGAGGGAACAGCAGTGACAGAAAGAGAGAGGAGGGAACAGCAGTGACAGAAAGAGAGAGGAGGGAACAGCAGTGACAGAAAGAGAGAGGAGGGAACAGCAGTGACAGAAAGAGAGAGGAGGGAACAGCAGTGTCAGAAAGAGAGAGGAGGGAACAGCAGTGTCAGAAAGAGAGAGAGAGGAGGGAACAGCAGTGACAGAAAGAGAGAGGAGGGAACAGCAGTGACAGAAAGAGAGAGGAGGGAACAGCAGTGTCAGAAAGAGAGCGGAGGGAACAGCAGTGACAGAAAGAGAGAGGAGGGAACAGCAGTGACAGAAAGAGAGAGGAGGGAACAGCAGTGACAGAAAGAGAGAGGAGGGAACAGCAGTGTCAGAAAGAGAGAGGAGGGAACAGCAGTGACAGAAAGAGAGAGGAGGGAACAGCAGTGACAGAAAGAGAGAGGAGGGAACAGCAGTGACAGAAAGAGAGAGGAGGGAACAGCAGTGACAGAAAGAGAGAGGAGGGAACAGCAGTGACAGAAAGAGAGAAGGGAAGAGTCAGAAAGAGAGAGGAGGAACAGCAGTGACAGAAAGAGAGAGAGAGGAGGGAACAGCAGTGACAGAAAGAAGAGGAGGGAAGCAGAGACAGAAAGAGAGAGGAGGGAACAGCAGTGACAGAAAGAGAGAGGAGGGAACAGCAGTGTCAGAAAGAGAGAGGAGGGAACAGCAGTGACAGAAAAGAGAGAGAGGAGGGAACAGCAGTGTCGGAGAGAGAGAGAGGAGGGAACAGCAGTGACAGAAAGAGAGAGGAGGGAACAGCAGTGACAGAGAGAGAGAGAGGAGGGAACAGCAGTGACAGAAAGAGAGAGGAGGGAACAGCAGTGACAGAGAGAGAGAGAGAGAGGAGGGAACAGCAGTGTCAGAAAGAGAGAGGAGGGAACAGCAGTGACAGAGAGAGAGAGGAGGGAACAGCAGTGTCAGAGAGAGAGAGGAGGGAACAGCAGTGACAGAAAGAGAGAGAGAGGGAAGGGAACAGCAGTGTCAGAAAGAGAGAGGAGGGAACAGCAGTGACAGAGAGAGAGAGAGAGGAGGGAACAGCAGTGACAGAAAGAGAGAGGAGGGAACAGCAGTGTCAGAAAGAGAGAGGAGGAACAGCAGTGACAGAGAGAGAGAGAGAGGAGGGAACAGCAGTGACAGAAAGAGAGAGGAGGGAACAGCAGTGACAGAGAGAGAGGAGGGAACAGCAGTGACAGAAAGAGAGAGGAGGGAACAGCAGTGACAGAAAGAGAGAGGAGGGAACAGCAGTGACAGAAAGAGAGAGGAGGGAACAGCAGTGACAGAAAGAGAGAGGAGGGAACAGCAGTGACAGAAAGAGAGAGGAGGGAACAGCAGTGACAGAAAGAGAGAGGAGGGAACAGCAGTGACAGAAAGAGAGAGGAGGGAACAGCAGTGACAGAAAGAGAGAGGAGGGAACAGCAGTGACAGAAAGAGAGAGGAGGGAACAGCAGTGACAGAAAGAGAGAGGAGGGAACAGCAGTGACAGAAAGAGAGAGGAGGGAACAGCAGTGACAGAAAGAGAGAGGAGGGAACAGCAGTGACAGAAAGAGAGAGAGAGGAGGGAACAGCAGTGACAGAAAGAGAGAGGAGGGAACAGCAGTGACAGAAAGAGAGAGGAGGGAACAGCAGTGACAGAAAGAGAGAGGAGGGAACAGCAGTGACAGAAAGAGAGAGGAGTGAACAGCAGTGTCAGAAAGAGAGAGGAGGGAACAGCAGTGACAGAAAGAGAGAGGAGGGAACAGCAGTGTCAGAAAGAGAGAGGAGGGAACAGCAGTGACAGAAAGAGAGAGGAGGGAACAGCAGTGACAGAAAGAGAGAGAGAGGAGGGAACAGCAGTGACAGAAAGAGAGAGGAGGGAACAGCAGTGACAGAAAGAGAGAGGAGGGAACAGCAGTGACAGAAAGAGAGAGGAGGGAACAGCAGTGACAGAAAGAGAGAGAGAGGAGGGAACAGCAGTGACAGAAAGAGAGAGGAGGGAACAGCAGTGACAGAAAGAGAGAGGAGGGAACAGCAGTGACAGAAAGAGAGAGGAGGGAACAGCAGTGACAGAAAGAGAGAGGAGGAACAGCAGTGTCAGAAAGAGAGAGGAGGGAACAGCAGTGACAGAAAGAGAGAGGAGGGAACAGCAGTGTCAGAAAGAGAGAGGAGGGAACAGCAGTGACAGAAAGAGAGAGGAGGGAACAGCAGTGACAGAAAGAGAGAGAGAGGAGGAACAGCAGTGACAGAAAGAGAGAGGAGGGAACAGCAGTGACAGAAAGAGAGAGGAGGGAACAGCAGTGACAGAAAGAGAGAGGAGGGAACAGCAGTGACAGAAAAGAGAGAGAGGAGGGAACAGCAGTGACAGAAAGAGAGAGGAGGGAACAGCAGTGACAGAAAGAGAGAGGAGGGAACAGCAGTGACAGAAAGAGAGAGGAGGGAACAGCAGTGACAGAAAGAGAGAGGAGTGAACAGCAGTGTCAGAAAGAGAGAGGAGGGAACAGCAGAGACAGAAAGAGAGAGGAGTGAACAGCAGTGTCAGAAAGAGAGAGGAGGGAACAGCAGTGACAGAAAGAGAGAGGAGTGAACAGCAGTGTCAGAAAGAGAGAGGAGGGAACAGCAGTGACAGAGAGAGAGAGGAGGGAACAGCAGTGTCAGAAAGAGAGAGGAGGGAACAGCAGTGACAGAAAGAGAGAGGAGTGAACAGCAGTGTCAGAAAGAGAGAGGAGGGAACAGCAGAGACAGAAAGAGAGAGAGGAGGGAACAGCAGTGACAGAAAGAGAGAGGAGGGAACAGCAGTGACAGAAAGAGAGAGAGAGGAGGGAACAGCAGTGACAGAAAGAGAGAGGAGGGAACAGCAGTGACAGAAAGAGAGAGAGAGGAGGGAACAGCAGTGACAGAAAGAGAGAGAGAGGAGGGAACAGCAGTGACAGAAAGAGAGAGGAGGGAACAGCAGTGACAGAAAGAGAGAGGAGGGAACAGCAGTGACAGAAAGAGAGAGAGAGGAGGGAACAGCAGTGACAGAAAGAGAGAGGAGGGAACAGCAGTGACAGAAAGAGAGAGAGAGGAGGGAACAGCAGTGACAGAAAGAGAGAGAGAGGAGGAACAGCAGTGAGAGAAAGAGAGAGGAGTGAACAGCAGTGACAGAAAGAGAGAGGAGGGAACAGCAGTGAGAGAAAGAGAGAGGAGTGAACAGCAGTGAGAGAAAGAGAGAGGAGTGAACAGCAGTGACAGAAAGAGAGAGGAGTGAACAGCAGTGAGAGAAAGAGAGAGGAGTGAACAGCAGTGAGAGAGAGAGAGAGGAGGGAACAGCAGTGAGAGAAAGAGAGAGAGAGGAGTGAACAGCAGTGACAGAAAGAGAGAGGAGGGAACAGCAGTGACAGAAAGAGAGAGGAGGGAACAGCAGAGACAGAAAGAGAGAGAGAGGAGGGAACAGCAGTGACAGAAAGAGAGAGGAGGGAACAGCAGTGACAGAAAGAGAGAGGAGGGAACAGCAGAGACAGAAAGAGAGAGAGAGGAGGGAACAGCAGTGACAGAAAGAGAGAGGAGGGAACAGCAGTGACAGAAAGAGAGAGGAGGGAACAGCAGTGACAGAAAGAGAGAGGAGGGAACAGCAGTGACAGAAAGAGAGAGGAGGGAACAGCAGTGACAGAAAGAGAGAGGAGGGAACAGCAGAGACAGAAAGAGAGAGAGAGGAGGGAACAGCAGTGACAGAAAGAGAGAGGAGGGAACAGCAGTGACAGAAAGAGAGAGGAGGGAACAGCAGTGACAGAAAGAGAGAGGAGGGAACAGCAGTGACAGAAAAAGAGAGAGGAGGGAACAGTGACAGAAAAGAGAGAGGAGGGAACAGCAGTGACAGAAAGAGAGAGAGGAGGGAACAGCAGAGACAGAAAGAGAGAGGAGGGAACAGCAGTGACAGAAAGAGAGAGAGAGGAGGGAACAGCAGTGACAGAAAGAGAGAGGAGGGAACAGCAGAGACAGAAAGAGAGAGGAGGGAACAGCAGTGACAGAAAGAGAGAGGAGGGAACAGCAGTGTCAGAAAGAGAGAGGAGGGAACAGCAGAGACAGAAAGAGAGAGAGAGGAGGGAACAGCAGTGACAGAAAGAGACAGGAGGGAACAGCAGAGACAGAAAGAGAGAGGAGGGAACAGCAGAGACAGAAAGAGAGAGGAGGGAACAGCAGTGACAGAAAGAGAGAGGAGTGAACAGCAGTGACAGAAAGAGAGAGGAGGGAACAGCAGAGACAGAAAGAGAGAGAGAGGAGGGAACAGCAGTGACAGAAAGAGAGAGGAGGGAACAGCAGTGACAGAAAGAGAGAGAGAGGAGGGAACAGCAGAGACAGAAAGAGAGAGGAGGGAACAGCAGTGACAGAAAGAGAGAGAGAGGAGGGAACAGCAGTGACAGAAAGAGAGAGGAGGGAACAGCAGTGACAGAAAGAGAGAGGAGGGACCAGCAGTGACAGAAAGAGAGAGGAGGGAACAGCAGTGACAGAAAGAGAGAGAGAGGAGGGAACAGCAGTGACAGAAAGAGAGAGAGAGGAGGGAACAGCAGTGACAGAAAGAGAGAGAGAGGAGGGAACAGCAGTGACAGAAAGAGAGAGGAGGGAACAGCAGTGACAGAAAGAGAGAGAGAGGAGGGAACAGCAGTGACAGAAAGAGAGAGGAGGGAACAGCAGTGACAGAAAGAGAGAGAGAGGAGGGAACAGCAGTGACAGAAAGAGAGAGGAGGGAACAGCAGTGACAGAAAGAGAGAGGAGGGAACAGCAGTGACAGAAAGAGAGAGGAGGGAACAGCAGTGACAGAAAGAGAGAGGAGTGAACAGCAGTGTCAGAAAGAGAGAGGAGGGAACAGCAGTGACAGAAAGAGAGAGGAGGGAACAGCAGTGACAGAAAGAGAGAGGAGGGAACAGCAGTGACAGAAAGAGAGAGAGAGGAGGGAACAGCAGTGACAGAAAGAGAGAGGAGGGAACAGCAGTGACAGAAAGAGAGAGGAGGGAACAGCAGTGACAGAAAGAGAGAGAGAGGAGGGAACAGCAGTGACAGAAAGAGAGAGGAGGGAACAGCAGTGTCAGAAAGAGAGAGGAGGGAACAGCAGTGACAGAAAGAGAGAGGAGTGAACAGCAGTGTCAGAAAGAGAGAGGAGGGAACAGCAGAGACAGAAAGAGAGAGGAGTGAACAGCAGTGTCAGAAAGAGAGAGGAGGGAACAGCAGTGACAGAAAGAGAGAGGAGGGAACAGCAGTGTCAGAAAGAGAGAGGAGGGAACAGCAGTGACAGAGAGAGAGAGGAGGGAACAGCAGTGTCAGAAAGAGAGAGGAGGGAACAGCAGTGACAGAAAAGAGAGGAGTGAACAGCAGTGTCAGAAAGAGAGAGGAGGGAACAGCAGAGACAGAAAGAGAGAGAGAGGAGGGAACAGCAGTGACAGAAAGAGAGAGGAGGGAACAGCAGTGACAGAAAGAGAGAGAGAGGAGGGAACAGCAGTGACAGAAAGAGAGAGGAGGGAACAGCAGTGACAGAAAGAGAGAGAGAGGAGGGAACAGCAGTGACAGAAAGAGAGAAGGAGGGAACAGCAGTGACAGAAAGAGAGAGGAGGGAACAGCAGTGACAGAAAGAGAGAGGAGGACAGCAGTGACAGAAAGAGAGAGAGAGGAGGGAACAGCAGTGACAGAAAGAGAGAGAGAGGAGGGAACAGCAGTGAGAGAAAGAGAGAGGAGTGAACAGCAGTGACAGAAAAGAGAGAGGAACAGCAGTGAGGGAACAGCAGTGAGAGAAAGAGAGAGGAGTGAACAGCAGTGAGAGAAAGAGAGAGGAGGAACAGCAGTGACAGAAAGAGAGAGGAGTGAACAGCAGTGAGAGAAAGAGAGAGGAGGAACAGCAGTGACAGAAAGAGAGAGGAGGGAACAGCAGTGACAGAAAGAGAGAGAGAGGAGGGAACAGCAGTGACAGAAAGAGAGAGGAGGGAACAGCAGTGACAGAAAGAGAGAGGAGGGAACAGCAGAGACAGAAAGAGAGAGAGAGGAGGGAACAGCAGTGACAGAAAGAGAGAGGAGGGAACAGCAGTGACAGAAAGAGAGAGGAGGGAACAGCAGTGACAGAAAGAGAGAGGAGGGAACAGCAGTGACAGAAAGAGAGAGGAGGGAACAGCAGTGACAGAAAGAGAGAGGAGGGAACAGCAGAGACAGAAAGAGAGAGAGAGGAGGGAACAGCAGTGACAGAAAGAGAGAGAGGAGGGAACAGCAGTGACAGAGAGAGAGAGGAGGGAACAGCAGTGACAGAGAGAAAGAGAGAGAGGAGGGAACAGCAGTGACAGAAAGAGAGAGGAGGGAACAGCAGTGACAGAAAAGAGAGAGAGGAGGGAACAGCAGTGACAGAAAGAGAGAGAGAGGAGGGAACAGCAGTGAGAGAAAGAGAGAGGAGTGAACAGCAGTGACAGAAAGAGAGAGGAGGAACAGCAGTGAGAGAAAGAGAGAGGAGTGAACAGCAGTGAGAGAAAGAGAGAGGAGTGAACAGCAGTGACAGAAAGAGAGAGGAGTGAACAGCAGTGAGAGAAAGAGAGAGGAGTGAACAGCAGTGAGAGAGAGAGAGAGGAGGGAACAGCAGTGAGAGAAAGAGAGAGAGAGGAGTGAACAGCAGTGACAGAAAGAGAGAGGAGGGAACAGCAGTGACAGAAAGAGAGAGGAGGGAACAGCAGAGACAGAAAGAGAGAGAGAGGAGGGAACAGCAGTGACAGAAAGAGAGAGGAGGAACAGCAGTGACAGAAAGAGAGAGGAGGGAACAGCAGAGACAGAAAGAGAGAGAGAGGAGGGAACAGCAGTGACAGAAAGAGAGAGGAGGGAACAGCAGTGACAGAAAGAGAGAGGAGGGAACAGCAGTGACAGAAAGAGAGAGGAGGGAACAGCAGTGACAGAAAGAGAGAGGAGGGAACAGCAGTGACAGAAAGAGAGAGGAGGGAACAGCAGAGACAGAAAGAGAGAGAGAGGAGGGAACAGCAGTGACAGAAAGAGAGAGGAGGGAACAGCAGTGACAGAAAGAGAGAGGAGGGGAACAGCAGTGACAGAAAGAGAGAGGAGGGAACAGCAGTGACAGAAAGAGAGAGAGGAGGGAACAACAGTGACAGAAAGAGAGAGAGGAGGGAACAGCAGTGACAGAAAGAGAGAGAGGAGGGAACAGCAGAGACAGAAAGAGAGAGGAGGGAACAGCAGTGACAGAAAGAGAGAGAGAGGAGGGAACAGCAGTGACAGAAAGAGAGAGGAGGGAACAGCAGAGACAGAAAGAGAGAGGAGGGAACAGCAGTGACAGAAAGAGAGAGGAGGGAACAGCAGTGTCAGAAAGAGAGAGGAGGGAACAGCAGAGACAGAAAGAGAGAGAGAGGAGGGAACAGCAGTGACAGAAAGAGACAGGAGGGAACAGCAGAGACAGAAAGAGAGAGGAGGGAACAGCAGAGACAGAAAGAGAGAGGAGGGAACAGCAGTGACAGAAAGAGAGAGGAGTGGAACAGCAGTGACAGAAAGAGAGAGGAGGGAACAGCAGAGACAGAAAGAGAGAGAGAGGAGGGAACAGCAGTGACAGAAAGAGAGAGGAGGGAACAGCAGTGACAGAAAGAAGAGAGAGGAGGGAACAGCAGAGACAGAAAGAGAGAGGAGGGAACAGCAGTGACAGAAAGAGAGAGAGGAGGGAACAGCAGTGACAGAAAGAGAGAGGAGGGAACAGCAGTGACAGAAAGAGAGAGGAGGGAACAGCAGTGACAGAAAGAGAGAGGAGGGAACAGCAGTGACAGAAAAGAGAGAGAGGAGGGAACAGCAGTGACAGAAAGAGAGAGAGAGGAGGGAACAGCAGTGACAGAAAGAGAGAGAGAGGAGGGAACAGCAGTGACAGAAAGAGAGAGGAGGGAACAGCAGTGACAGAAGAGAGAGAGAGGAGGGAACAGCAGTGACAGAAAGAGAGAGGAGGGAACAGCAGTGACAGAAAGAGAGAGGAGGGAACAGCAGTGACAGAAAGAGAGAGGAGGGAACAGCAGTGACAGAAAGAGAGAGGAGGGAACAGCAGTGACAGAAAAGAGAGAGGAGGGAACAGCAGTGACAGAAAGAGAGAGGAGGGGAACAGCAGTGACAGAAAGAGAGAAGGAGGGAACAGCAGTGACAGAAAGAGAGAGGAGGGAACAGCAGTGACAGAAAGAGAGAGGAGGGAACAGCAGTGACAGAAAGAGAGAGAGAGGAGGGAACAGCAGTGACAGAAAGAGAGGAGGAGGGAACAGCAGTGACAGAAAGAGAGAGGAGGGAACAGCAGTGACAGAAAGAGAGAGAGGAGGGAACAGCAGTGACAGAAAGAGAGAGGAGGGAACAGCAGTGACAGAAAGAGAGAGGAGGGAACAGCAGTGACAGAAAGAGAGAGGAGGGAACAGCAGTGTCAGAAAGAGAGAGGAGGGAACAGCAGTGACAGAAAGAGAGAGGAGGAACAGCAGTGTCAGAAAGAGAGAGGAGGGAACAGCAGTGACAGAAAGAGAGAGGAGGGAACAGCAGTGTCAGAAAGAGAGAGGAGGGAACAGCAGTGACAGAAAGAGAGAGGAGGGAACAGCAGTGTCAGAAAGAGAGAGGAGGGAACAGCAGTGACAGAAAGAGAGAGGAGGGAACAGCAGTGTCAGAAAGAGAGAGGAGGGAACAGCAGAGACAGAAGAGAGAGAGGAGGGAACAGCAGTGACAGAAAGAGAGAGGAGGGAACAGCAGTGACAGAAAGAGAGAGAGAGGAGGGAACAGCAGTGACAGAAAGAGAGAGGAGGGAACAGCAGTGACAGAAAGAGAGAGAGAGGAGGGAACAGCAGTGACAGAAAGAAGAGAGAGGAGGGAACAGCAGTGACAGAAAAGAGAGAGGAGGGAACAGCAGTGACAGAAAGAGAGAGGAGGGAACAGCAGTGACAGAAAGAGAGAGAGAGGAGGGAACAGCAGTGACAGAAAGAGAGAGAGAGAGGAGGGAACAGCAGTGAGAGAAAAGAGAGAGGAGGAACAGCAGTGACAGAAAGAGAGAGGAGGGAACAGCAGTGAGAGAAAGAGAGAGGAGGAACAGCAGTGAGAGAAAGAGAGAGGAGTGAACAGCAGTGACAGAAAGAGAGAGGAGTGAACAGCAGTGAGAGAAAGAGAGAGGAGTGAACAGCAGTGAGAGAGAGAGAGAGGAGGGAACAGCAGTGAGAGAAAGAGAGAGAGAGGAGTGAACAGCAGTGACAGAAAGAGAGAGGAGGGAACAGCAGTGACAGAAAGAGAGAGGAGGGAACAGCAGAGACAGAAAGAGAGAGAGAGGAGGGAACAGCAGTGACAGAAAGAGAGAGGAGGGAACAGCAGTGACAGAAAGAGAGAGGAGGGAACAGCAGAGACAGAAAGAGAGAGAGAGGAGGGAACAGCAGTGACAGAAAGAGAGAGGAGGGAACAGCAGTGACAGAAAGAGAGAGGAGGGAACAGCAGTGACAGAAAGAGAGAGGAGGGAACAGCAGTGACAGAAAGAGAGAGGAGGGAACAGCAGTGACAGAAAGAGAGAGGAGGGAACAGCAGAGACAGAAAGAGAGAGAGAGGAGGGAACAGCAGTGACAGAAAGAGAGAGGAGGGAACAGCAGTGACAGAAAGAGAGAGGAGGGAACAGCAGTGACAGAAAGAGAGAGGAGGGAACAGCAGTGACAGAAAGAGAGAGAGGAGGGAACAACAGTGACAGAAAGAGAGAGAGGAGGGAACAGCAGTGACAGAAAGAGAGAGAGGAGGGAACAGCAGTGTCGGAGAGAGAGAGAGAGGGAACAGCAGTGACAGAAAGAGAGAGGAGGGAACAGCAGTGACAGAAAGAGAGAGGAGGAACAGCAGTGACAGAAAGAGAGAGGAGGGAACAGCAGTGACAGAAAGAGAGAGAGAGAAAGAGAGAGGAGGGAACAGCAGTGACAGAAAGAGAGAGAGAGAAAGAGAGAGGAGGGAACAGCAGTGTCAGAAAGAGAGAGGAGGGAACAGCAGTGACAGAAAGAGAGAGAGAGAAAGAGAGAGGAGTGAACAGCAGTGTCAGAAAAGAGAGGGAACAGCAGTGACAGAAAGAGAGAGGAGGGAACAGCAGTGACAGAAAGAGAGAGGAGGGAACAGCAGTGTCAGAAAGAGAGAGGAAGGAACAGCAGTGACAGAAAAGAGAGGAGGGAACAGCAGTGACAGAAAGAGAGAGGAGGGAACAGCAGTGACAGAAAGAGAGAGGAGGGAACAGCAGTGTCAGAAAGAGAGAGAGAGAGAGGAGGGAACAGCAGTGACAGAAAGAGAGAGGAGGGAACAGCAGTGTCAGAAAGAGAGAGGAGGGAACAGCAGTCAGAGAGAGAGAGGAGGGAACAGAAAGAGAGAGAGGAGGGAACAGCAGTGTCAGAAAGAGAGAGGAGGGAACAGCAGTGACAGAAAGAGAGAGGAGGGAACAGCAGTGTCAGAAAGAGAGAGGAGGGAACAGCAGTGTCAGAAAGAGAGAGGAGGGAACAGCAGTGACAGAAAGAGAGAGGAGGGAACAGCAGTGTCAGAAAGAGAGAGGAGGGAACAGCAGTGTCGGAGAGAGAGAGGAGGGAACAGCAGTGACAGAAAGAGAGAGGAGGGAACAGCAGTGTCAGAAAGAGAGAGGAGGGAACAGCAGTGTCAGAAAGAGAGAGGAGGGAACAGCAGTGACAGAAAGAGAGAGGAGGGAACAGCAGAGACAGAAAGAGAGAGGAGGGAACAGCAGTGACAGAAAGAGAGAGGAGGGAACAGCAGTGACAGAAAGAGAGAGGAGGGAACAGCAGAGACAGAAAGAGAGGAGGAGGGAACAGCAGTGACAGAAAAAGAGAGAGGAGGGAACAGCAGTGACAGAAAGAGAGAGGAGGGAACAGCAGAGACAGAAAGAGAGAGGAGGGAACAGCAGTGACAGAAAGAGAGAGGAGGGAACAGCAGTGACAGAAAGAGAGAGGAGGGAACAGCAGTGACAGAAAGAGAGAGGAGGGAACAGCAGTGACAGAAAGAGAGAGGAGGGAACAGCAGTGACAGAAAGAGAAGGAGGGAACAGAAAGAGAGGGAACAGCAGTGACAGAAGAGAGAGAGGAGGAACAGCAGTGACAGAAAGAGAGAGGAGGGAACAGCAGTGACAGAAAGAGAAAGAGGAGGGAACAGCAGTGACAGAAAGAGAGAGGAGGGAACAGCAGTGACAGAAAGAGAGAGAGGAGGGAACAACAGTGACAGAAAAAGAGAGAGGAGGGAACAGCAGTGACAGAAAGAGAGAGAGGAGGGAACAGCAGTGTCAGAGAGAGAGAGGAGGGAACAGCAGTGACAGAAAGAGAGAGGAGGGAACAGCAGTGACAGAAAGAGAGAGGAGGGGAACAGCAGTGACAGAAAGAGAGAGGAGGGAACAGCAGTGACAGAAAGAGAGAGAGAGAAAGAGAGAGGAGGGAACAGCAGTGACAGAAAGAGAGAGAGAGAAAGAGAGAGGAGGGAACAGCAGTGTCAGAAAGAGAGAGGAGGGAACAGCAGTGACAGAAAGAGAGAGAAAGAGAGAGGAGTGAACAGCAGTGTCAGAAAGAGAGAGGAGGGAACAGCAGTGACAGAAAGAGAGAGGAGGGAACAGCAGTGACAGAAAGAGAGAGGAGGGAACAGCAGTGTCAGAAAGAGAGAGGAAGGAACAGCAGTGACAGAAAGAGAGAGGAGGGAACAGCAGTGACAGAAAGAGAGAGGAGGGAACAGCAGTGACAGAAAGAGAGAGGAGGGAACAGCAGTGTCGGAGAGAGAGAGGAGGGAACAGCAGTGACAGAAAGAGAGAGGAGGGAACAGCAGTGTCAGAAAGAGAGAGGAGGGAACAGCAGTGACAGAAAGAGAGAGAGGAGGGAACAGCAGTGTCGGAGAGAGAGAGGAGGGAACAGCAGTGACAGAAAGAGAGAGGAGGGAACAGCAGTGTCAGAAAGAGAGAGGAGGGAACAGCAGTGTCAGAAAGAGAGAGGAGGGAACAGCAGTGACAGAAAGAGAGAGGAGGGAACAGCAGTGTCAGAAAGAGAGAGGAGGGAACAGCAGTGTCGGAGAGAGAGAGGAGGGAACAGCAGTGACAGAAAGAGAGAGGAGGGAACAGCAGTGTCAGAAAGAGAGAGGAGGGAACAGCAGTGTCAGAAAGAGAGAGGAGGGAACAGCAGTGACAGAAAGAGAGAGGAGGGAACAGCAGAGACAGAAAGAGAGGAGGAGGGAACAGCAGTGACAGAAAAGAGAGGAGGGAACAGCAGTGACAGAAAGAGAGAGGAGGGAACAGCAGAGACAGAAAGAGAGAGGAGGGAACAGCAGTGACAGAAAGAGAGAGGAGGGAACAGCAGTGACAGAAAGAGAGAGGAGGGAACAGCAGAGACAGAAAGAGAGCGGAGGGAACAGCAGTGACAGAAAGAGAGAGGAGGGAACAGCAGTGACAGAAAGAGAGCGGAGGGAACAGCAGTGTAGTTTAGACTCCCTTTGAAATGTTGCATGTTTGAGATTGACTGCATCGCGGACTGATCTACAAATTAGAATCTGTCTGAATTTAGAAGGTGGTTTGTAGTTTGAGCAGTTGGTAATTACAGACTGAGCTAATGGTATAGGTGTGTTAAGCAAAAACACATTAGCTCATCACACATACAAGTATCAAGACTGTGCCTTGTAAAAAAACATGACATTTTTAACATACACAGCAAGCTGCAGGGTTTGTCCTTCTAAAAATATACAGTGCCTTCGGTACAGTATTCAGACCTCTTGACTTTTTCCACATTTTGTTACGTTACAGCCTTATTTGAAAATAGATATATATTTTTTAAACATCCTCAGCAATCTACACACACTACCCAATAATGACATCACAATACTCCAATAATGACATCACAATACCCCATAATGACATCACAATACCCCAATAATGACATCACAATACCCCAATAATGACATCACAATACCCCAATAATGACATCACAATACCCCAATAATGACATCACAATACCCAATAATGACATCACAATACCCCCATAATGACATCACAATACCCCAATAATGACATCACAATACCCAATAATGACATCACAATACCCAATAATGACATCACAATTCCCCATAATGACATCACAATACCCCCATAATGACATCACAATACCCAATAATGACATCACAATACCCAATAATGACATCACAATACCCAATAATGACATCACAATACCCAATAATGACATCACAATACCCAATAATGACATCACAATACCCCCATAATGACATCACAATACCCAATAATGACATCACAATACCCCCATAATGACATCACAATACCCCAATAATGACATCACAATACCCAATAATGATATCACAATACCCAATAATGACATCACAATACCCCATAATGACATCACAATACCCCCATAATGACATCACAATACCCCAATAATGACATCACAATACCCCAATAATGACAAAGTGAACACAGGTTTTTAGAACATTTTGCAAATGTATAAAACATTTAAAACATCTTCAGGCTAGGGTCTATTTTTCTCCCTTTCCGCCTGACTGATGTGCCCAAAGTAAACTGCCTGTTGCTCAGGCCCTGAAGCCAGGATATGCATATAATTGGTACCATTGGAAAGAAAACACTCTGAGGTTTGTATAAATGTTAAAATAATGCAGGAGACTATAACACAATAGATATGGCAGGAGAAAATCCAAAGAGCCCATGCTCTTACATTGGAAAGTATAGGGAAAAAATGTAATCTAGCTCCCAGTATGCAATTATTATTGCTTCCACTGGGTGTCAGTAGTCTTTGTTCAAGGTTTCAGGCTTGTTTCTTCCAAAACAAAGAATAATAATGAGTTTCGGTACAGGGACACAGACTTTCGTGTACGCGCGACAAAGAGGACACGCACCTGCTAATATCGTTTTCCTATTGAACATAATTCTTTCCATATGAAATATTATAGTTTAATTACATTTTAGGATATCTGAGGATTAAATAGAAAAGTATTTTGACTTGTTTTAAACAAAGTTTAGCGGTAGAGTTTTGGATTCCTTTCTCTGCATGTTGAACGAGTGGATTACTCAAATCGATGTGCCAACTAAACTGACTTTTAGGGATATAAAGAAGGATTTTATCTAACAAAATGACACTACATGTTATAGCTGGGACCCTTTAGATGACAAATCAGAGGAAGATTTTCAAAAAGTAAGTGAACATTTAATCGCTATTTGTGAATTTATGAAACCTGTGCCGGTGGAAAAATATTTTGATGTGGGGAGCCGTTCCTCAAACAATCGCATGGCATGCTGTCGCTGTAATGGCTACTGTTGTCACGCCCTGGTCAAAGTATTTTGATGTGGGGAGCCGTTCCTCAAACAATCGCATGGCATGCTGTCGCTGTAATGGCTACTGTTGTCACGCCCTGGTCAAAGTATTTTGATGTGGGGAGCCGTTCCTCAAACAATCGCATGGCATGCTGTCGCTGTAATGGCTACTGTTGTCACGCCCTGGTCAAAGTATTTTGATGTGGGGAGCCGTTCCTCAAACAATCGCATGGCATGCTGTCGCTGTAATGGCTACTGTTGTCACGCCCTGGTCAAAGTATTTTGATGTGGGGAGCCGTTCCTCAAACAATCGCATGGCATGCTGTCGCTGTAATGGCTACTGTTGTCACGCCCTGGTCAAAGTATTTTGATGTGGGGAGCCGTTCCTCAAACAATCGCATGGCATGCTGTCGCTGTAATGGCTACTGTTGTCACGCCCTGGTCAAAGTATTTTGATGTGGGGAGCCGTTCCTCAAACAATCGCATGGCATGCTGTCGCTGTAATGGCTACTGTTGTCACGCCCTGGTCAAAGTATTTTGATGTGGGGAGCCGTTCCTCAAACAATCGCATGGCATGCTGTCGCTGTAATGGCTACTGTTGTCACGCCCTGGTCAAAGTATTTTGATGTGGGGAGCCGTTCCTCAAACAATCGCACGGCATGCTGTCGCTGTAATGGCTACTGTTGTCACGCCCTGGTCAAAGTATTTTGATGTGGGGAGCCGTTCCTCAAACAATCGCACGGCATGCTGTCGCTGTAATGGCTACTGTTGTCACGCCCTGGTCAAAGTATTTTGATGTGGGGAGCCGTTCCTCAAACAATCGCATGGCATGCTGTCGCTGTAATGGCTACTGTTGTCACGCCCTGGTCAAAGTATTTTGATGTGGGGAGCCGTTCCTCAAACAATCGCATGGCATGCTGTCGCTGTAATGGCGACTGTAAATCGGACAGTGCAGATAGATTAACAAGAATTTAAGCTTTTTAGCGATATTTTTAGCGACACTTGTATGTACCTACATGTTTAATATCCATAGTTTGATTATTTATTTGAATTTCGCGCCCACCAGTTTCACCGGAAGTTGACCCCTTATTCATTTAAAACAGAAATACCTTAATTAAGTATTCAGTATTCAGACCCTTTGCTTGGTTGACTTTCTATGTAATGAAAATAAAATGTATCTCCTTGCCTATGTACCAGCCATATTTGGGAAACTGAAAGAACTTAAGCAAGCATTCAGGAGAAATACAAAGAAATTCGACACATGAGTGACCAAATCAATTATTTTCATATGTTTGGGGGTCACAAGAATTTTCAGATATCAAAACGGGATCGTGGGCCAAAAGAGTTAGGGAACACCTGCTATGTAACCCAATGAAACTGACACCATCGCACAGTCAGAGAGCCTAATATAGCTGACACCATCGCACAGTCAGAGAGCCTAATATAGCTGACACCATCGCACAGTCAGAGAGCCTAATATAGCTGACACCATCGCACAGTCAGAGAGCCTAATATAGCTGACACCATTGCACAGTCAGAGAGCCTAATATAGCTGACACCATCGCACAGGCAGAGAGCCTAATATAGCTGACACCATCGCACAGGCAGAGAGCCTAATATAGCTGTCACCATCGCACAGTCAGAGTTGGACGGAGGAGGAATTTCTTATTTGGGTAAATTTGGGGTTATGACGTCAGATCTACTGAAAAATACATTTTTGGGAATACGTCCCAAATAGCACTGTATTTTATTTGTAATGCACTACTTGACCAGGGCCTTTAAGGAATAGGGTGCCATTTGGCTATAGGCCCTGGTCTAAAGTAGTGCACTACATAGGGAATAGCATGTCATTTGGCTATAGGCCCTGGTCTAAAGTAGTGCACTATATAGGGAATAGGGTGCCATTTGGGACAAATTCTTGATGTACATTTTTTTTTCACATCAAGTCTTGAGCTGAGGGTCAAAGGAGAATAAGGAGGACAGTGTGTTCGGTCCAATTAACTGCAATGTGAATTTGTGGGTTTTCAATGTGGTTTTGTTTCCACCTGCTGGTTAATATCGGTAGTGGTTGAGCTGAAACAAACTCTTGTTCAAGGTTGAATGAATGGATTGCGTTTATATAGCGAGTGTGCCCACACTGATATTAATCGGCACGTGCGCTCTAGCCGACAGCTCGCAGAAACGGCGAGGTAATAGCCTGTATCCCTCAAACTCAACTCTGGACCTTGAAGCCAGTGCCACTACTTGTTTTCATTATTCCCTTCTAATCAGGGACGTATTTTTAGACCTGGGACACCAGGTGTGTGCAATTAATTATCAGGTAGAACAGAAAAACAGCAGGCTTTCGGACCTTGTATGGTCAGAGTTGAGTACCATTGGCCAACGTGATGAGATTATTATGGACAAAAGAGTGAGATTATGTTTATTTGTCAAACGGCAACCCAAGCATCGATGATCATGTCACCAGAATAAGAACCCTCGATATTTATTGGGAAGGAGCGTCAAAACTGTGATGTTCACCATCATTTATTTCATCTGTAGCCTCAAACTGCGTGGTTTACCGCCGAGTCATAGTGGCAGGACTACACAACATGGCATTGCATGACTCCAAGTTTACGTCGATATAATGGTTATTAAATACATAGTTGCATGACTCCAAGTTTACGTCGATATAATGGTTATTAAATACACAGTTGCATGACTCCAAGTTTACGTCGATATAATGGTTATTAAATACATAGTTGCATGACTCCCAAGTTTACGTCGATATAATGGTTATTAAATACACAGTTGCATGACTCCAAGTTTACGTCGATATAATGGTTATTAAATACATAGTTGCATGACTCCAAGTTTACGTCGATATAATGGTTATTGAATACACAGTTGCATGACTCAAAGTTTACGTCGATATAATGGTTATTAAATAAATAGTTGCATGACTCCAAGTTTACGTTGAAATGATGGTTATTAAATAAATAGCATAAAAACGTTTCCACTGACATTTCTCGCACAATTAATTTTAGCGACAAAAAAGATCCAACCTTGTCTAGCGGGTTTTTGTTACCCCGGGCCAAACCCAAACGCGGACGACGCTGGGGCCAATTATGCTCCACCCTATGGGACTCCCAATCACGGCCGGTTGTGATACAGCCTGGAAATCGAACCAGGGTGTCTGTAGTGACACCTCTAGCACTGAGACGCAGTCCCATGCTAAAAAGCCAACCTTACTGAAGCAAGTTATTCCTATCACTCTCTATTGTCATCGGTCTAGTCACAGGGAACCTCTTAGGATCCCTCGCCCTGAACACATCTTCCTCTACTACACTCTTCACTGCCTCAGCATATGACACCTGTACTACTCTGATCCTGGCAACCTAAACCTGCCTTTCCCTCACAGGACACTTCTGATCTGGGTACCCCTACAGTAATCACACACAACTTCTTCCACCAATACTACACACTCCTTTGACTCATGCCCTCCTGCACACTTCTCACATCTAGGAATCTCCCTCCTTCCTACACACTGCTGCAACATGACCATAAGTTTGGCACCTAAAACACTGTTATGGGTTCGGAACAAAAAGCTTTACAAACACGAAAGCTCTTACAAGCATTTAGGAAATTGTACTTCTGGCGCCGACAGAGATGGCCACCTCGCTTCGCGTTCCTAGGAAACTATGCAGTTTTTTGTTTTTTTACGTGTTATTTCTTACACTAGTACCCCAGGTCATCTTAGGTTTCATTACATACAGTCGAGAAGAACTACTGAATATAAGATCAGCGTCAACTCACCATCAGTACGAACAAGAATATGTTTTTCGCGACGCGGATCCTGTGTTCTGCCTTACAACCAGGACAACGGAGTGGATTCCATGCAGCGACCCAAAAAAACGACTCCGAAAAAGAGGGAAGCGAAGCGGTCTTCTGGTCAGACTCCGGAGACGGGCACACCGTGCACCACTCCCTAGCATTCTTCTTGCCAATGTCCAGTCTCTTGACAACAAGGTTGATGAAATCCGAGCAAGGGTAGCATTCCAGAGGGACATCAGAGACTGTAACGTTCTCTGCTTCACGGAAACATGGCTCACTGGAGAGACGCTATCCGAAGCGGTGCAGCCAGCGGGTTTCTCCACGCATCGCGCCGACAGAAACAAACATCTTTCTGGTAAGAAGAGGGGCGGGGGCGAATGCCTTATGGCCAACGTGACATGGTGTGATGAAAGAAACATACAGGAACTCAAATCCTTCTGTTCACCTGATTTAGAATTCCTCACAATCAAATGTAGACCGCATTATCTACCAAGAGAATTCTCTTCGATTATAATCACAGCCGTATATATCCCCCCAAGCAGACACATCGATGGCTCTGAACGAACTTTATTTAACTCTCTGCAAACTGGAAACGATTTATCCGGAGGCTGCATTCATTGTAGCTGGGGATTTTAACAAGGCTAATCTGAAAACAAGACTCCCTAAATTTTATCAGCATATCGATTGCGCAACAAGGGGTGGAAAGACCCTGGATCATTGTTACTCTAACTTCCGCGACGCATATAAGGCCCCTGCCCCGCCCCCTTTCGGAAAAGCTGACCACGACTCCATTTTGTTGATCCCTGCCTACAGACAGAAACTAAAACAAGAGGCTCCCACGCTGAGGTCTGTCCAACGCTGGTCCGACCAAGCTGACTCCACACTCCAAGACTGCTTCCATCACGTGGACTGGGAGATGTTTCGTATTGCGTCAGACAACAACATTGACGAATACGCTGATTCGGTGTGCGAGTGCATTAGAACTTGCGTTGAAGATGTCGTTCCCATAGCAACGATTAAAACATTCCCTAACCAGAAACCGTGGATTGATGGCAGCATTCGTGTGAAACTGAAAGCGCGAACCACTGCTTTTAATCAGGGCAAGGTGTCTGGTAACATGACTGAATACAAACAGTGCAGCTATTCCCTCCGCAAGGCTATCAAACAAGCTAAGCGCCAGTACAGAGACAAAGTAGAATCTCAATTCAACGGCTCAGACACAAGAGGCATGTGGCAGGGTCTACAGTCAATCACGGACTACAGGAAGAAATCCAGCCCAGTCACGGACCAGGATGTCTTGCTCCCAGGCAGACTAAATAACTTTTTGTCCGCTTTGAGGACAATACAGTGCCACTGACACGGCCTGCAACGAAAACATGCTGTCTCTCCTTCACTGCAGCCGAGGTGAGTAAGACATTTAAACGTGTTAACCCTCACAAGGCTGCAGGCCCAGACGGCATCCCCAGCCGCGCCCTCAGAGCATGCGCAGACCAGCTGGCCGGTGTGTTTACGGACATATTCAATCAATCCCTATACCAGTCTGCTGTTCCCACATGCTTCAAGAGGGCCACCATTGTTCCTGTTCCCAAGAAAGCTAAGGTAACTGAGCTAAACGACTACCGCCCGTAGCACTCACATCCGTCATCATGAAGTGCTTTGAGAGACTAGTCAAGGACCATATCACCTCCACCCTACCTGACACCCTAGACCCACTCCAATTTGCTTACCGCCCAAATAGGTCCACAGACGATGCAATCTCAACCACACTGCACACTGCCCTAACCCATCTGGACAAGAGGAATACCTATGTGAGAATGCTGTTCATCGACTACAGCTCGGCATTCAACACCATAGTACCCTCCAAGCTCGTCATCAAGCTCGAGACCCTGGGTCTCGACCCCGCCCTGTGCAACTGGGTACTGGACTTCCTGACGGGCCGCCCCCAGGTGGTGAGGGTAGGCAACAACATCTCCTCCCCGCTGATCCTCAACACTGGGGCCCCACAAGGGTGCGTTCTGAGCCCTCTCCTGTACTCCCTGTTCACCCACGACTGCGTGGCCACGCACGCCTCCAACTCAATCATCAAGTTTGCGGACGACACAACAGTGGTAGGCTTGATTACCAACAACGACGAGACGGCCTACAGGGAGGAGGTGAGGGCCCTCGGAGTGTGGTGTCAGGAAAATAACCTCACACTCAACGTCAACAAAACTAAGGAGATGATTGTGGACTTCAGGAAACAGCAGAGGGAACACCCCCATCCACATCGATGGAACAGTAGTGGAGAGGGTAGCAAGTTTTAAGTTCCTCGGCATACACATCACAGACAAACTGAATTGGTCCACTCACACAGACAGCATCGTGAAGAAGGCGCAGCAGCGCCTCTTCAACCTCAGGAGGCTGAAGAAATTCGGCATGTCACCAAAAGCACTCACAAACTTCTACAGATGCACAATCGAGAGCATCCTGGCGGGCTGTATCACCGCCTGGTATGGCAACTGCACCGCCCTCAACCGTAAGGCTCTCCAGAGGGTAGTGAGGTCTGCACAACGCATCACCGGGGGCAAACTACCTGCCCTCCAGGACACCTACACCACCCGATGCTACAGGAAGGCCATAAAGATCATCAAGGACATCAACCACCCGAGCCACTGCCTGTTCACCCCGCTGTCATCCAGAAGGCGAGGTCAGTACAGGTGCATCAAAGCTGGGACCGAGAGACTGAAAAACAGCTTCTATCTCAAATCAAATTTTATTTGTCACATACACATGGTTAGCAGATGTTAATGCGAGTGTAGCGAAATGCTTGTAGCATTTTGTATCTCAAGGCCATCAGACTGTTAAACAGCCACCACTAACATTGAGTGGCTGCTGCCAACACACTGTCAATGACACTGACTCAACTCCAGCCACTTTAATAATGGGAATTGATGGGAAATGATGTAAATATATCACTAGCCACTTTAAACAATGCTACCTTATATAATGTTACTTACCCTACATTATTCATCTCATATGCATACGTATATACTGTACTCTATATCATCGACTGCATCCTTATGTAATACATGTATCACTAGCCACTTTAACTATGCCACTTGGTTTACATACTCATCTCATATGTATATACTGTACTCGATATCATCTACTGTATCTTGCCTATGCTGCTCTGTACCAATACTCATTCATATATCCTTATGTACATATTCTTTATCCCCTTACACTGTGTATAAGACAGTAGTTTTTTGGAATTGTTAGTTAGATTACTTGTTCATTATTACTGCATTGTCGGAACTAGAAGCACAAGCATTTCGCTACACTCGCATTAACATCTGCTAACCATGTGTATGTGACAAATAAAATTTGATTTGCTTTGATTTGATTTGATTTGATTTCTCCTTCCAGTTATTGATAAACATGTACTTATTAAGAAAGGGACTGTTAGATCTGCTGAGGCACCATAGATTGATGAGGAACTGAAGAATTGTGTGGTTGAGAGAGAGAGGCAGTTAAACAAGTGGCTAATAAGTCTGGCTGCTCATCTGACTGGAAAACCGACCGCAAATGGAGAAATGATGTGACTGAACTGAACAAAAAGAAGAAGAAAAACTGTATTTTGAAACTTAGATAAATTATATAAAATATGACGTAAAAAAAAAGCTTTGGAGAACTTCATATGAAATTATGGGCAAAAAAGACTAATTCAACATCGTTATTTATTAAATCAGATGACTCATTCATCACCAAACCCTTTGATGTGGCCAATTATTTAAATAACTACTTCATTGGCAAAGTGGGCAAACTCAGACATGAAATGCTAACCGCCGAAGACGTGGATTTAAGGCGGCCCCCCCCTGCACCTCTCTGATTCATAGGGTTTGGGTTAAATGCAGAAAGACACGTTTCAGTTGAATACATTTCCCTTTCCAGCAACAAACTGTGAGCTATCCAGACATAAAATACCTAATTATGAAAGAAAAGCAATTTAATAAGGTTAGCATGGAACATTTTTCTGAGTGTTCCTGGCCATTAATAATGAGAGACCAAAGCTACTGAGGATAATAGCAGAATATGTTGCCGTTATCTTCAATCTGAGCTTGAAAAAAACGTTTTCACCTCAGGTAGGGAAGCTAAAGTCATGATACCTTTACTTTCAAATGGTAAAGGGCTATTTTTTGGGGCTCAAACAGAGGACCAATAAGTCTACTGCCGGGCTCTTATTAACAAACACTTTGGAAAGAATTGTGTTTGAATCAAATACAATGCTATTTGTCAATGAAGAAATGAACAACAGACTTTCAGCCTATAGAGAAGGGCATTCTACATGTACTGCACTGACACAAGGGAAAGGGGGATAGCTAGTCAGTTGTTCAATTGAGTGTATTCAACTGAAATGTGTCTTCCCGCATTTCCTGCCTTAAATCAACATCCACGTCTTCCCGCATTTAACCCAATGCCTCTGAATCAGAGAGGTGCCTTAATCAACATCCACGTCTTCGGCGCTCTGGGAACAGTGGGCAAAATAAATAAAATAATGCATTTCACCTTTATTTAACCAGGTAGGCTAGTTCACCTTTATTTAACCAGGTAGGCTAGTTCACCTTTATTTAACCAGGTAGGCTAGTTCACCTTTATTTAACCAGGTAGGCTAGTTCACCTTTATTTAACCAGGTAGGCTAGTTCACCTTTATTTAACCAGGTAGGCTAGTTCACCTTTATTTAACCAGGTAGGCTAGTTCACCTTTATTTAACCAGGTAGGCTAGTTCACCTTTATTTAACCAGGTAGGCTAGTTCACCTTTATTTCACCAAGTAGGCTAGTTCACCTTTATTTCACCAGGTAGGCTAGTTCACCTTTATTTCACCAGGTAGGCTAGTTCACCTTCATTTAACCAGGTAGGCTAGTTCACCTTTATTTAACCAGGTAGGCTAGTTCACCTTTATTTAACCAGGTAGGCTAGTTCACCTTTATTTAACCAGGTAGGCTAGTTCACCTTTATTTAACCAGGTAGGCTAGTTCACCTTTATTTAACCAGGTAGGCTAGTTCACCTTTATTTAACCAGGTAGGCTAGTTCACATTTATTTAACCAGGTAGGCTAGTTCACCTTTATTTAACCAGGTAGGCTAGTTCACCTTTATTTAACCAGGTAGGCTAGTTCACCTTTATTTAACCAGGTAGGCTAGTTCACCTTTATTTCACCAGGTAGGCTAGTTCACCTTCATTTAACCAGGTAGGCTAGTTCACCTTTATTTAACCAGGTAGGCTAGTTCACCTTTATTTAACCAGGTAGGCTAGTTCACCTTTATTTAACCAGGTAGGCTAGTTCACCTTTATTTAACCAGGTAGGCTAGTTCACCTTTATTTAACCAGGTAGGCTAGTTCACCTTTATTTAACCAGGTAGGCTAGTTCACCTTTATTTAACCAGGTAGGCTAGTTCACCTTTATTTAACCAGGTAGGCTAGTTCACCTTTATTTAACCAGGTAGGCTAGTTCACCTCTATTTCACCAGGTAGGCTAGTTCACCTTTATTTAACCAGGTAGGCTAGTTCACCTTTATTTAACCAGGTAGGCTAGTTCACCTTTATTTAACCAGGTAGGCTAGTTCACCTTTATTTAACCAGGTAGGCTAGTTGAGAACAAGTTCTCATTTACAACTGCGACCTGGCCAAGATAAAGCAAAGCAGTTTGACACAAACAACAACACAGAGTTACACATGGAATAAACAACTAATAACAACAAATAACTGATGAATGCATAAAATGCATAAAACTTTTTTTTTTAAACCGAAATACCTTATTTACATAAGTATTCAGACCCTTTGCTATGAGACTCTAAATTGAGCTCAGGTGCATCCTGTTTCCATTGATCATCCTTCAGATGATTCTACAACTTGATTGGTGTCCACCTGTGGTAAATTCAATTGATGTGGACATGATTTGGAAAGGCACACACCTGTCTATATAAGGTCCCACAGGTGACAGTGCAATATGTCGGAGGAAACACTGTACAGCTGGCGACCGAGGTCAGCTTGCAGGCTCCCAGCCCGCCACAAGGAGTCGCTAAGGCACAATGGGACAAAGAAATCCCGTCCGGCCAAACTCTCCCCAGACGAACCCGGGTCTGCAGTGACACCTCAAGCACACGTGATGTAGTGCATTAGACTGTTGCACCACTCGGGAGGCCAACTTTGACACCGTTTAATCAGCTTCTTGATATGTCACACCTGTCAGGTGGATGGATTAATCAGCTTCTTGATATGCCACACCTGTCAGGTGGATGGATTAATCAGCTTCTTGATATGACACACCTGTCAGGTGGATGGATTAATCAGCTTCTTGATATGCCACACCTGTCAGGTGGATGGATTAATCAGCTTCTTGATATGACACACCTGTCAGGTGGATGGATTAATCAGCTTCATGATATGCCACACCTGTCAGGTGGATGGATTAATCAGCTTCTTGATATGCCACACCTGTCAGGTGGATGGATTAATCAGCTTCTTGATATGCCACACCTGTCAGGTGGATGGATTAATCAGCTTCTTGATATGCCACACCTGTCAGGTGGATGGATTAATCAGCTTCTTGATATGACACACCTGTCAGGTGGATGGATTAATCAGCTTCTTGATATGACACACCTGTCAGGTGGATGGATTAATCAGCTTCTTGATATGCCACACCTGTCAGGTGGATGGATTAATCAGCTTCTTGATATGCCACACCTGTCAGGTGGATGGATTAATCAGCTTCTTGATATGACACACCTGTCAGGTGGATGGATTAATCAGCTTCTTGATATGACACACCTGTCAAGTGGATGGATTAATCAGCTTCTTGATATGCCACACCTGTCAGGTGGATGGATTAATCAGTTTCTTGATATGCCACACCTGTCAGGTGGATGGATTAATCAGCTTCTTGATATGACACACCTGTCAGGTGGATGGATTAATCAGCTTCTTGATATGCCACACCTGTCAGGTGGATGGATTAATCAGCTTCTTGATATGCCACACCTGTCAGGTGGATGGATTAATCAGCTTCTTGATATGCCACACCTGTCAGGTGGATGGATTAATCAGCTTCTTGATATGCCACACCTGTCAGGTGGATGGATTAATCAGCTTCTTGATATGACACACCTGTCAGGTGGATGGATTAATCAGCTTCTTGATATGCCACACCTGTCAGGTGGATGGATTAATCAGCTTCTTGATATGCCACACCTGTCAGGTGGATGGATTAATCAGCTTCTTGATATGCCACACCTGTCAGGTGGATGGATTAATCAGCTTCTTGATATGACACACCTGTCAAGTGGATGGATTAATCAGCTTCTTGATATGTCACACCTGTCAAGTGGATGGATTAATCAGCTTCTTGATATGACACACCTGTCAGGTGGATGGATTAATCAGCTTCTTGATATGCCACACCTGTCAGGTGGATGGATTAATCAGCTTCTTGATATGCCACACCTGTCAGGTGGATGGATTAATCAGCTTCTTGATATGCCACACCTGTCAGGTGGATGGATTAATCAGCTTCTTGATATGCCACACCTGTCAGGTGGATGGATTAATCAGCTTCTTGATATGCCACACCTGTCAGGTGGATGGATTAAACAGCTTCTTGATATGCCACACCTGTCAGGTGGATGGATTAATCAGCTTCTTGATATGACACACCTGTCAGGTGGATGGATTAATCAGCTTCTTGATATGCCACACCTGTCAGGTGGATGGATTAATCAGCTTCTTGATATGCCACACCTGTCAGGTGGATGGATTAATCAGCTTCTTGATATGCCACACCTGTCAGGTGGATGGATTAATCAGCTTCTTGATATGCCACACCTGTCAGGTGGATGGATTAATCAGCTTCTTGTTATGACACACCTGTCAGGTGGATGGATTAATCAGCTTCTTGATATGACACACCTGTCAAGTGGATGGATTAATCAGCTTCTTGATATGCCACACCTGTCAGGTGGATGGATTAATCAGCTTCTTGATATGCCACACCTGTCAGGTGGATGGATTAATCAGCTTCTTGATATGCCACACCTGTCAGGTGGATGGATTAATCAGCTTCTTGATATGACACACCTGTCAAGTGGATGGATTAATCAGCTTCTTGATATGCCACACCTGTCAGGTGGATGGATTAATCAGCTTCTTGATATGACACACCTGTCAGGTGGATGGATTAAACAGCTTCTTGATATGCCACACCTGTCAAGTGGATGGATTAATCAGCTTCTTGATATGCCACACCTGTCAGGTGGATGGATTAATCAGCTTCTTGATATGCCACACCTGTCAGGTGGATGGATTAATCAGCTTCTTGATATGCCACACCTGTCAGGTGGATGGATTAATCAGCTTCTTGATATGACACACCTGTCAGGTGGATGGATTAAACAGCTTCTTGATATGCCACACCTGTCAGGTGGATGGATTAATCAGCTTCTTGATATGCCACACCTGTCAGGTGGATGGATTAATCAGCTTCTTGATATGCCACACCTGTCAGGTGGATGGATTAATCAGCTTCTTGATATGTCACACCTGTCAGGTGGATGGATTAATCAGCTTCTTGATATGCCACACCTGTCAGGTGGATGGATTAATCAGCTTCTTGATATGCCACACCTGTCAGGTGGATGGATTAATCAGCTTCTTGATATGCCACACCTGTCAGGTGGATGGATTAATCAGCTTCTTGATATGCCACACCTGTCAGGTGGATGGATTAATCAGCTTCTTGATATGACACACCTGTCAAGTGGATGGATTAATCAGCTTCTTGATATGCCACACCTGTCAGGTGGATGGATTAATCAGCTTCTTGATATGACACACCTGTCAGGTGGATGGATTAATCAGCTTCTTGATATGCCACACCTGTCAGGTGGATGGATTAATCAGCTTCTTGATATGCCACACCTGTCAGGTGGATGGATTAATCAGCTTCTTGATATGCCACACCTGTCAGGTGGATGGATTAATCAGCTTCTTGATATGCCACACCTGTCAGGTGGATGGATTATCTTGATGAAGGAGAAATGCTCACTAACAGGGATGTAAACAAATGTGTTCACAAAATTTGAGAGAAACAATCTCTTTGTGCATATGGAACATTTCTGGGATAATTTTGTTTCAACTCATGAAACACTTTACATGTCGTGTTTTCTATTTTTGTATTGTGTTTTGTGTATTGTAATTTTACGTTATTTTATTTATTTTAATGAATGTAGTTCTGTATCTGTCTATTCATGTTGTGTATTATGTCATGTTTTATGTGTTGTGTGGACCTTAGGAAGAGTAGAAGCAGCTTTGCCTGTAGCTAATGGGGATCTGGATAAAATACTACACAGGAAAGCATCAGGCAGTCCTTTCTTCTTCTTGAGACAGCATGTAAACAGGCACTGTGTCAGGGGCGGGGCCCTGATTGCGTCCAAGAACGTCCTGATTGGTTGGAATAGGTAAATTATTGACATAGGAAAGTGATTGACAGACCAGAAAGCCAATCAGATAGAGGGCCGGCCATTTAAAAAAAATATATATATAATTCGGAAAGGCTGTTATGAACCAATTGCAGATATGGCAGCAGGCTAGTGAAACAACTCTATTGGACTAGAGACCCTCGAATGATCGGCTTTGAATTGTATAGTGAACGAGTGGGTGAATGACTGAGTGAGCTATAGGAACGAAACATACCGTTAGGAGTCTGCTGATGATTTGATTGGATAGATGATGAGACGGGTGATCAGAAAGAAGTACATGTATTTTTATGAATAAGAGACGGAGCGAGGAGAGGATTGCACATCTGGAAATGCTGGTGAGTGCAGCTATTCTATTCATTCTGTAGCCACATCATCATTGTATAATTGCGTTATATTGTTGATCACAATATAGCCTGATTTAATGTAATGTCATGTAGCCTGGGGATTTCTGTAACGGCTGACACGACTTTCGATTGTATCATGTGTGTCATTATACAGACATTAAAATGAAACACTCATAAAGGTTTGCACTGTGTGTCATATAAAACTCGAGAAACATATGCGGAACAGAAAAGGAGTCCATGCCTACACAATGGCGCTATCTTTTTTGTTAGAAAAGGAACTCCACGGAATTACAGGACCCAGACTGGCTGACATTCTTGCGCCTCTACAGGTATTCGTCATTCGATATTTTCAGCAAATGAATTGAACAACACATTTTGTTGTACAACGCTGTCTGGAAAACATCTCCCTTCCCTCTGGCAAAAGAATAGCAGGTTAGCGTTTTTCGTCATGAATGTTGTTCTGGAGGCAGCTCTGCCGAATGGTCACCAGCTAGCACAGTCACAGTCATCAAATCCGATTTTAAACCTAACCCTAATCTTAAATTAAGACAAAAAAGCAAATGTTTGTTTTTATTAATTTTTTAATATAGCCCATTTGACTTTGCAGCTGGCTTATCTAGTGGAAATCTCTCAGATCTGCCTCCAGGACAAGACTCATCCCAATAAAAATCAAACTGTAGAAGAGTCACACCATTTCACCATCTGGGTGTGACTTGGCTCAGACAGCATGATCTGATTCTGATTCCATTCCCTGACTTCCTCTCTGTACGTTGCATTTGACTGGTCCTCAGTGTGTTTCAGTTGGACAGACTGGACAGAGCGCAGCCGACACAGCGACGGTGTGAGTGGAGCAGAGAGAACCGAGGATGGGGGGCGGAGGTCAGCAGACGGAGTCAAGCGAGCCGGCCAAGTGTGACGGGGTTGGGCCCGGTGGAGGGCGAGGTGGCAGTGCAGTCTACACCTGGGAAGAGGTCCAGAAGCACTGCCACAGAAGCGACCAGTGGTTGGTCATCGACAGGAAGGTCTATAATATTACCCAGTGGGCGAAGAGACACCCGGGGGGCATCAGGGTCATCAGTCACTTTGCTGGAGAAGATGCCACGGTCAGTAGCCTAACTATGGAAGTTGTTGGTGAAATGTTCTCAAGTTATTCCAAGAAGACTGTTGCAAATGTTATAATGTTGTAGGTATGACATATTACAGTAGTTGTTAGTGGATCGTACATTATGATAATGACTTATTACACTAGTTGTTAGTGGATCGTACATTATGACTCTATTACATATTACAGTAGTTGTTAGTGGATCGTACATTATGATAATGACTTATTACACTAGTTGTTAGTGGATCGTACATTATGACTCTATTACATATTACAGTAGTTGTTAGTGGATCGTACATTATGATAATGACTTATTACACTAGTTGTTAGTGGATCGTACATTATGACTCTATTACATATTACAGTAGTTGTTAGTGGATCGTACATTATGACTCTATTACATATTACACTAGTTGTTAGTGGATCGTACATTATGACACTATTACATATTACACTAGTTGTTAGTGGATCGTACATTGTGATAATGACATATTACACTAGTTGTTAGTGGATCGTACATTATGACGCTATTACATATTACACTAGTTATTAGTGGATCGTACATTGTGATAATGACATATTACAGTAGTTGTTAGTGGATCGTACATTGTGATAATGACATATTACAGTAGTTGTTAGTGGATCGTACATTGTGATAATAACTTATTACACCGGTTGTTAGTGGATCGTACATTGTGATAATAACTTATTACACTAGTTGTTAGTGGATCGTACATTGTGATAATGACTTATTACACTAGTTGTTAGTGGATCGTACATTGTGATAATGACATATTACACTAGTTGCTGGTGGATCGTACATTGTGATAATGACATATTACACTAGTTGTTAGTGGATTGTACATTGTGATAATGACTTATTACACTAGTTGCTGGTGGATCGTACATTGTGATAATGACATATTACACTAGTTGTTAGTGGATCGTACATTGTGATAATGACATATTACACTAGTTGTTAGTGGATCGTACATTATGACTCTATTACATATTACAGTAGTTGTTAGTGGATCGTACATTGTGATAATGACATATTACAGTAGTTGTTAGTGGATCGTACATTGTGATAATGACATATTACAGTAGTTGTTAGTGGATCGTACATTGTGATAATAACTTATTACACTGGTTGTTAGTGGATCGTACATTGTGATAATAACTTATTACACTAGTTGTTAGTGGATCGTACATTGTGATAATGACTTATTACACTGGTTGTTAGTGGATCGTACATTGTGATAATGACTTATTACACTAGTTGTTAGTGGATCGTACATTGTGATAATGACTTATTACACTAGTTGTTAGTGGATCGTACATTGTGATAATGACATATTACACTAGTTGCTGGTGGATCGTACATTGTGATAATGACATATTACACTAGTTGTTAGTGGATTGTACATTGTGATAATGACTTATTACACTAGTTGCTGGTGGATCGTACATTGTGATAATGACATATTACACTAGTTGTTAGTGGATCGTACATTGTGATAATGACATATTACACTAGTTGTTAGTGGATCGTACATTGTGATAATGACTTATTACACTAGTTGTTAGTGGATCGTACATTGTGATAATGACATATTACACTAGTTGCTGGTGGATCGTACATTGTGATAATGACTATTACACTAGTTGTTAGTGGATTGTACATTGTGATAATGACTTATTACACTAGTTGCTGGTGGATCGTACATTGTGATAATGACATATTACACTAGTTGTTAGTGGATCGTACATTGTGATAATGACTTATTACACTAGTTGTTAGTGGATTGTACATTGTGATAATGACTTATTACACTAGTTGTTAGTGGATCGTACATTGATGGATCATGATAATGATCATAAAGCTGCAATATGCAAATGTTTAATAAGCAGTTCTATCTGTTCTATTTCTATGCTTCCTGTTCTTAAGTTTTCGTTTTTTGGGGGGGATCTTTTACTTTCGGTTTTGTTGTTTGTTTGCTGAGATATGCAAATATTTTTTGGTTATGAAAAAGTTATTTCCCATTTTTTCTCATACAATGATTCTCTACACTATACTTGTTTGTTTTGTCACATAAACTGAAATTAGAGCGAACTATTAGATATTAGATTAGGTAACAACCAGGAAACGTCGGAGCGATTTCTGCGTCTTTATTTAATCACACGGCGAATATTAATTATATTTTTGTACTGAGAGACAAATTAATGACATTTGTATGTATTTCTCTTAAACAACATAGATTGATCTATGTCTCTAATTTCTAGGACGCATTTTCCGCATTCCATCCCGATGCTAATTTTGTCAGGAAGTTTCTGAAGCCGTTGCTGATTGGAGAGCTGGCACCGACAGAGCCCAGCCAGGACCAGGGGAAAAACGTGAGGAGGCCAATCTTTCTCTCTCTCCCTCTACAGCATCACACCCATAACATACATCGTTGTTGGCTACATAATGAAACATAATGTGAAGCCTACAGCATCTCTCCCTCTGACACAGCATCACGCCCACTCTAACATACTGTAGGTTTAGGTAGGGACCCGGGGACCAACGTGAGGCCTGTCTTTCTCTGGCTGATAGGGAATTACATGCTTCTCAGACTGAATGCTGTGCAGAATGATACTTTCTACAATGTGTCAGAAGAACCGGGGACCAAGTCGTAGTGTGTCATCTTCAGTCATCTACTATAATAACTAGATCACATTATACCAGCCTGTCTATGTGCCCAGATGCCCCTATAACTAGATCACATTATACCAGCCTGTTTATATGCCCAGATGCCCCTATAACTAGATCACATTATACCAGCCTGTCTATATGCCCAGATGCCCCTATAACTAGATCACATTATACCAGCCTGTCTATGTGCCCAGATGCCCCTATAACTAGATCACATTATACCAGCCTGTTTATATGCCCAGATGCCCCTATAACTAGATCACATTATACCAGCCTGTCTATGTGCCCAGATGCCCCTATAACTAGATCACATTATACCAGCCTGTCTATGTGCCCAGATGCCCCTATAACTAGATCACATTATACCAGCCTGTCTATGTGCCCAGATGCCCCTATAACTAGATCACATTATACCAGCCTGTCTATGTGCCCAGATGCCCCTATAACTAGATCACATTATACCAGCCTGTCTATGTGCCCAGATGCCCCTATAACTAGATCACATTATACCAGCCTGTCTATGTGCCCAGATGCCCCTATAACTAGATCACATTATACCAGCCTGTTTATATGCCCAGATTCCCTGCTGCCCGCTGTCTGTTTACCTATTCAGGAGTCTTACATCTTATCCTGGTTCTCTTCAGCTTTCTGTTACTTCTATTTCCTTACCCTTCCTCTTCTTCTTCCTCTTCTTCTCTACAGGTTTCTCTTCTCAATTTACACTGTCCTTCTCCCTCTCCTGTCCTTCTCCCTCTCCCTTCCTGTCCTCTTCCTCCCCTCCACTCCCTCAATTCTCATCTCTCTACCATCATCCACCTTCCTTCTGGTTCATCTACTTTGAGAAAGATCCCATTACATATGTAATGATTATTGATCACCTCTAACCCATACAGGCAGCTCTGGTGCAGGACTTCCAGGCCCTGCGTGACCGTGTGGAGAAGGAGGGTCTCCTCCGAGCCCGCCCCCTCTTCTTCAGCCTCTACCTGGGCCACATCCTGCTACTAGAGGCCCTGGCTTTGGGCCTGCTCTGGGTCTGGGGGACCAGCTGGAGCCTCACACTGCTCTGTTCCCTCATGCTGGCCACGTCTCAGGTACCATTACAGTATTATTAGGGAGTACAAGAAGATCGTTGACAGGCAGATTCAAAGGTTAGGCATAGGGATCGAAGGTTAGGGTTAAGGTTAGGGTTAGCGTTAAGGTTAGGGTTATGATTAAGGTGAAGGTTAGGGGTGGTGAGGTTAGGTTATGGTGAGGGTTTATGTTAGCCATAGGGTTACCAAACCACCTTTCAGACACCGTTCAAATTCTGCCTTTCTTTTTCCCTCTCAGTCCCAAGCTGGCTGGCTGCAGCATGACTACGGCCACCTGTCAGTCTGCAAGAAATCTAGTTGGAATCACATACTCCAAAAGTTTGTCATTGGACACTTAAAGGTAGGCTGCTGGACAATGGTTTGACATTTGACAATACTGTTTCTTTAGGCGGATCTTCTGCTACTCTTTGGATAAGTTAATCGGACACAGTTTAAACCTAGATCTAGACTGAAAACCATTCTCAATGGATAATCTCCTTTGAAAGTACAGGTTTAATCTGTGTTCATGGAAATGGTCCTTTTCACTTTCCTACATTCAGTGGATCGTGAGCAGTGCAGTGTTACATTTCCAAGTTCACTGCTATACATTAGCCTTATTTCGTGTGGTGTCCAACCGTTGTAAGTGTAATTGTGTGTACCATTAATAAGTAACAGTAGCTGTGTGTTTCCAGGGTGCCTCTGCTAACTGGTGGAACCATCGTCACTTCCAGCACCACGCTAAACCCAACGTGTTTAGTAAAGATCCTGATGTTAACTCACTGCATGTCTTTGTCCTGGGAGACAAACAGCCTGTAGAGGTAGTTATCACTATAATATATTTGTGATTCCTGCCCCAACTGGACTCACAACCTTAGTACCTTTATGACCCATCTGACTTCCTGTCATATTTGAATAATAATCTAAATATTCATGTAATATTATCCATGTAATATTCAAATATCTATGTAATAGTTCATTAATTTAATGTAATATTCATGAAATAACTATGTAATAATATCCATGTAATATTTCATTAATTTAATATTCATGAAATAACCATGTAATAATATCCATGTAATAGTTCATTAATTTAATGTAATATTCATGAAATAACTATGTAATAATATCCATGTAATATTTCATTAATTTAATATTCATGAAATAACTATGTAATAATATCCATGTAATATTTCATTAATTTAATATTCATGAAATAACTATGTAATAATATCCATGTAATATTTCATTAATTTAATTTAATATTCATGAAATAACCATGTAATAATATCCATGTAGTAGTAAATATGTTAATGTAAAATTCAAATATCCTCTTAATATTTAACCTTAATATCCTCTTAACCCCTGTGTAGTCGTAACATTCTGTCTGCTCCCCTTGTCCTGAGGGTAAACAATGACCGGCCTTCACTAAAACCCCTAAAATAAAACATCTTGATTGAATTTTAAACCCCAAATCTATTTAGCATGAAGAAACAACCTGTCATTCATCACAAACGTTGTGAATATCTGAGGGTTTTCCCTCACAATGCAGAAAGACTGCATTCAATCAGTGGACACCCCTCGTTTCTATTACAGCACACCTGTCACACCTGTCATAATTGTTTAGAGGTTTACTATTATTATTATTGCTAAAGGTAGGTGTAAAAAGGTGTAAACAAACTTTTTAGCACACGTGTAGCCTAAGAAAATAGCGGGAATGTGCAGAAAGTAGTTTTTAATGCATTTTATTGAAGGGAAACAATAACAGTCTTGACATTTTTTGGCCACATCGTGATATATTCTTATATACTGTACAATGAGGAATTCAACTACAAAATACTAGTCTTCTCCCATTTTTTTAACCATTGCCCCCACCCACAAGGTGTATAAACAACAACAATAAATAATAATAAAATAAGATAAGATACAAAACAAAAACGTGAAGAACATAAATCAATCAACTCTAATTAGCACATGTAGGACAGTATGCAAGTGTGTGTGCATCGACTTTGCAGATGTATTTCTCCCATGTGCAGCACATAGTATTTGTTTTACAGTCCTTCTTTCGGGGGGCAGAATTGGCATCCTCTCTCTTGCCTGCCCCAGCTGCAGCCTCAGGTGGATCAGGACAAGATTCAGACCCCCTGAACAGCTTTCACAAGCGCTGCAGATGCTGCTGTGCAGGGGAGGCACTCCCTTCTTTGAATGTGTGGGGTTACAAGTGTCTTTCCCAGCTGCTCCAGGAACACCGCTTATCAGGCATCCAGATAGGGTTGATCTTGTTCCGTATCACGAAGGCATTGTATGAGGCCACATCAATGATGTTATGGAAGATGACCAGGGGCCAGCGGGCAGTCCTCCTGCAGCGAGACATCCACTGGTCGACATCCCTGTGTAGACTTGCATCTTCCAAGTATGATGTCATACTTTGCTGGCTTGCAGGGCATATACTGCCAGAAAGGACAGCGACCTATTGACCAAAGAGATTTACTATCAGTAAATAGTATCAGTGCCACAGAAAACAAACACATGAATCAATGATATTACAGCAATACGTAATAAAATGAACGGTCAAAATCACTTACATTACAGATATGAAAATGGAAATGAACCTCAGATTGGAACCAGTTGCTCATCCACTGTTACTTCAGGCCCAGGGTTGTAGAGGTATGGCAGACGCTCCACCGACTTCTCCCAGACCTCTTTTATGGCTCCACCCACTTCTCCCAGACCTCTATTATGGCTCCACCCACTTCTCCCAGACCTCTCTTATGGTCGCCAGTTTGTCTCTCACATGTCTTGCAGGTCTTGACTCACGGTCATCAAATCGTAGCATTCTTGAAAAAGTGTGGACGACTTTCAGTGGCATCATGGCACGGAAAATCTCCCATCTACTCTCTGCATCCCAGAGACTACATACTAGTCTCGCCTCTGGACCTATACACACCCTCTAAGATTAGCAGCCCTATGTAGACACGCAGGTCAATCCCATCCATACTTTCTCCATATTTACGGAAACCCTCCAAATTTGTCATCTCCAGGAGGATTTTTTAGATGGCTGGTGTGATGAACGTGTAGAATGTTGAGGTGATGTCCTGGGCATGGGAAACGGCATGTCTTGTGGGCCCTGGGGTCATCCTTAGGACATTTTGTGCTGCCATCCCGCCTTGGTTGTCATATGGTGACAAGGACCATGTCATTTTGCTGTTCTTTGACAAAAATGTCTCTCTTTCAGCTCTGGGTTGTATTCTTCTTCATCTGAAGATGATGCATCGTGCTCTGGGTTGTATTCTTCACCATCTTCTTCTTCAGATTCCTCCTTCTCTTATAAATCATTGTTCTCTGGTTCCTCCTGGACATCTGATAAAATCAGATCTATGACCTGTTGGGCACTGAAACCTGCACTCATGGCTTCAGCAAAGGGAGAACTGGGAGGATCTGCAGCATCTTTATACCTCCTTCTCTGACTGCATTCCCCCATATTAAACAATGCTTTCAAGACATGTTTATTTTGTCTGAAAATGTGTTTATTTTGTCTGAAATTTGGATGATTTAGTCCCCTCCATGTGTGGGCTCGTGGAGGGGTCATGGAGGGGTCGTGGAAGGGTCGTGGAGGGGTCGTGGAAGGGTCGTGGAGGGGTCGTGGAGGGGAGACGCTGCACATCCACAAGAAAGTTTTAGTTTGGTCTGAGTTCAATCAGCAGCACATAATCTACATTTATCATTGTGTGTGTGTGCGTGCGTGCGTGTGTGTGTGCGTAGGTGCGTGCGTGCGTGCGTGTGTGTGTGTGTGTGTTTGTGGTGTGTAAATTAATTTAGAACTGCCGGGTCAAAAATGACCCTAAAACAATCTTTGTACCCTGGTGGTGTACAGACAATCTTTGTACCCTGTTGGTGTACAGCTTTAATGGAAATATGAACAGAGGCGATGTTTCACTTGTTGTAATGTTGGGGGTCACTCTAGGAAACGTCATCAAATTTCAAGTTGAAAAAATACCCTTTAGGGGGTTTTCTCTGCTGTTAAACATAGTGGGTCATGTTTGACCTTTAAGACAACATGTTCATTAAATTAATGTAATATTCATGAAATAACCATGTAATAATATCCATGTAATATTCAAATATCCATGTAATAGCTCATTAATTTAATGTAATATTCATGAAATAACCATGTAATAATATCCATGTAATAGCTCATTAATTTAATGTAATATTCATGAAATAACTATGTAATATTATCCATGTAATATTCAAATATCTATGTAATAGCTCATTAATTTTATGTAATATTCATGAAATAACCATGTAATAATATCCATGTAATAGCTCATTAATTTAATGTAATATTCATGAAATAACCATGTAATAATATCCATGTATTATTCAAATATCCATGTAATAGCTCATTAATTTAATAATAATAATGTCCATGTAACGGTTTGTCTCAGTCGTGTTAAAACGGTATTCGTGTTTCTGTGTAAGATCCATCTGTCTCCTTGTCTCTGTCTATTGCAGTATGGTATAAAGAAGTTGAAGTACATGCCCTACCATCACCAACACCAGTACTTCTTCCTCAGTAAGTTGCTGAACACGTTTCATTGGATTTCTGTATAGAATCACATCAACTTTCATTGAACACGTAAAAGGAAAAGACAGACAGCTGATGTATGTATGTAATACCAATATTTCCCTTCTGTGTTTCAGTTGGACCTCCACTACTTATTCCAGTGTATTTCCACATCCAGATATTGCGGACCATGTTTTTACGACAGGACTGGATGGTGAGATTTCATACCAACTAAATGTAGACTTAATCCTCTTCATTCCCATCTGGAATATAAGGGCTTCCACGAGAGAGTAATGATATGATGTTTAGGACCTTGAGCGTGGCTGAGGTGCACCTATGACCAGCTCGGAAAGCAGATTGCATAGCGGAAAGGTACGATGGGATTCGAAATGGTCGGTGATCTGTTTGTTAACTTGGCTTTCGAAGACCTTAGAAAGGCAGGGTAGGATAGGTATGACTATGCTCACACCTGGGGGCAATAAAATCCTTGTTCGTTGCTCACCAAAGCTAGTGAGCAATAATATTGTACTACCAACAACACACTGACTGTACCATCAGAAATGACTAAAATAAAAATCAAATTTTATCACATACACATGGTTAGCAGATGTTAATGCGAGTGTGGCGAAATGCTTGTGCTTCTAGTTCCAACCGTGCAGTAAAATCTAACAAGTAATCTAACAATTTCACAACAACTACCTTATACACACACATGTAAAGGATGAATAAGAATATGTACATATAAATATATGGATGAGTGAGGGCCGAACAGCATAGGCAAGATGCAGTAGATGGTGTAGAGTACAGTATAACACTTAATGAGATGAGTAATGTAGGGTATGTAAACATTATATAAAGTGGCATTGTTTAAAGTGACTAGTGATACATTTATTACATCCAATTTTTTATTATTAAAGTGGCTAGAGACTTGAGTCCGTATGTTGGCAGCAGCCACTCAATGTTAGTGATGGCTGTTTAACAGTCTGATGGCCTTGAGATGGAAGCTGTTTTTCAGTCTCTCGGTCCAGCTTTGATGCACCTGTACTGACCTCGCCTTCTGGATGATAGCGGGGTGAACAGGCAGTGGCTCGGGTGGTTGATGTCCTTGATCTTTATGGACTTCCTGTGACATCGGGTGAACTATCGTCCTTATCACCGTGATGATTGTTGCTTTGCAGTCATCCTATAGGGAAATAGGGGTGATTTTAGCAAAAACAAAAATATGGGATGTATGCACTAAATGCACTAAACAATACATTAATTGCACTGTAATGGTGACAAACGGCGCCCACAAACTGTTAGGGCCGACATATAGCTGTCCCTTCATCTTACCACTGCTACACCTGGCTATCAGCGGAGCCTTGTCTGGCAGCGAAACAGTTCATTCAGCCTCATTTACTGTCTTTAAAAAAACATAGCTGATATGGCTGACTTGGTTAAACAAATGTGGTTTCTAATGACAATTTGAGATGTACAAACTTTGGCATAAGGGGACGACAAGTGGATAAGAGGAAATCTGAAATTTCGTTTAAGACTTTAATGAGCAAGTACGTAGTAAATATAACTATTTGTTCAGCGCTTTTGAAATGTACAGCGACAGAATTCAGAACACGGGCCATTCTTCAAGTGTTCAACCTGTACACCAAGTCAGAACCGTAGGATAAATAAAGGGGGATATAAGCAGACATGGAAAGCTCTTAAGATATTAAATGATAACATGTCTCTAAATCAGCCTGTAGGCTACATGTGCACCACCAAGTCAGAACAGTAGAGTAAGTTATGAGGGGGAAAAGGACCAAATTATTAGGGTGAGGCATATCGGCTACTAACAGCTTACTACACAACATACACTTGATTTACTTTCTTAGCTACAGTATACATATCTCCCTGGCATATTACATCATCAACCAACTTGTTGTGTCTATGTCCATCGGCCGATGAGCTTTGATACGTTCCATCTATAATTTCTAATAAATGTGGGGCTCAAAAAATGAATGATGTGTTGCCACTGGGTAGGAACCCCAGATGTAAGAGAAGGTACGGTGGGATTCGAAATGGTCTGTGATCTGTTTGTTAACTTGGCATTCGAAGGCCTTAGAAAGGCAGGGCAGGATAGATATGATTATGATTATGATTATGATTATTATTAGTATTATTATGCTCACACCTGGGGGCACTAAATCCTTGTTCGTTGCTCACTAAAGCTAGCGAGCATAATACCACTAACACTGACTGTACCATCAGAAATGACTAGCTTCCTAATCAACAGTGATAATTGTTGCTTTGCTAGGAACCCCAGATGTCATTATGTCTGTCCGTAATGCTTCCTAATCAACAGTGATAATTGTTGCTTTGCTAGGAACCCCAGATGTCATTATGTCTGTCCGTAATGCTTCCTAATCAACAGTGATAATTGTTGCTTTGCTAGGAACCCCAGATGTGATCATGTCTGTCCGTAATCCCAATCTTTGTCTCCTGTGAAGGATCTGGCGTGGTCGATGAGTTTCTACCTTCGCTTCTTCTGCTGTTACTATCCCTTCTTTGGTTTCTTTGGCTCAGTAGCATTGATCAGCTTCGTCAGGTAAAGTATGAACTGAGAGGGAGCTCAAAGCTTAACTCATTCATTTGTTGTATTCAAACTATCTACAGTATTAGAAAACAACACAATGCTGTGCTTGATGTAATAATGTAATATAATATTGAGGCTGAATAATTATATTGTGAATATTGTACCGTATATAGGTTTTTGGAAAGCCACTGGTTTGTATGGGTGACCCAGATGAATCACCTTCCTATGGAGATAGATCACGAGAGACACCAGGACTGGCTCACCATGCAGGTAACATTACTAGACAACTGGGTCTTGTCTTGGAGTAGCAGGGCTGATCTAGGATCAGGTCCCCCCTGTCCATACATTCCTATTCATTATAATCTTAAAAGGCTAAACTGATCTGGGAACAGCAGTCCTGAGTACAGGTCCAGGAGTGTTTTCTGGGGCTGTGCCTTCTGTAGTTCTCCAGCAGAGGGAGCTGTAAACGTGTCTCTTTCTCTGGTCTTAGTTGAGTGCTACTTGCAACATTGAACAGTCAACCTTCAACGACTGGTTCAGTGGACACCTCAACTTTCAGATTGAACACCAGTAAGTGAAACAAATATCCCACCTTACTGTTGTCTGTCAAACAGTATATAGTGTATTTATATGGCCATTTATCAGGTCACTGACATACTAAAGTTATAGTTTTAGTTTTAGTTATAGTTTAAGTTTATAGTTTAAGTATTCAGCTTCATTCGATCTTAAATATAACTTGTTGTTTGTACTAAATACTCTACCTCGTAATAGTGTTTAGATACAATATTGATACAATCCTACTCAGAAACGGAGGTTTCTCTGAAAAAACTCTGATTATGTCTGATCTCTCTCTCCTTCCTCCTCCCCCACTCTCTCTCTCTCTCTCGCTGCCTCTTTCTCTAATCTCTCTCTCCCTCTCTCTCCTCCCCCCACTCTCTCTCTGCCTCTCCCCCTCTGTCTCCCAGTCTGTTTCCTACCATGCCCCGTCATAACTACCACCTGGTGGCTCCTCTGGTTCGTGCTTTGTGTGAGAAACATGGAGTTCCCTACCAGGTCAAGACTTTGCAGAAAGGCATGACTGATGTTGTCAGGTAAAGTGTTTTAATGAATACTTGTATAGTGCTATTCCTCTGGGAATAGATTGTACATCATAAGGTGATACCTGCTGCTCTCAGTCTCCTATGTGATTTACCTGGTTCTTTATCCACCTCTGTTCTTCTCCAGGTCACTGAAGAAGTCAGGGGATCTGTGGCTGGATGCGTATCTCCATAAATAAATCCCTTCCTGACTCTGGACGGGATTTAATCCATCGCAGATTAACGACCTGCGAACAGAGAGGACATTTCCTGGATGTTTTTGATGATAATGATCGCTGCAAACATTATTGTGATATAATTGTTTTAATCCTTGTCAGCAGTGAATGGGGATCCATAGCATAAATAGAGGGTTTATATAGTAGGGCCAGGCGTTTTTTTTAAAACAAAAAAACTATTTATTGACCAATATTCCAGCATTATCCACTGGGTTTGATGCAGGCAGAAAATCCTAGGAAATGCTCTGTAATTGACACAAGTCTCAGTCATTCCAGTCTGGTTGTCCATTCGTTTCTGGTGGAGGGGTCACCTGAACCAGGGGAGGCGCAGCATATGAATCTTAATTCCACAAAACCTATTATTTGGCAGGGAATTCTATTTGTAGATCAGTGATTTTACACCTCGTTTTTCTCAAGCTGATCGCCTCCAACAGACTCAATCCCTGATGACAGGAGGTTATATAAATGGGGCAATTTGGACACTTAAAGGGGAAATACTATGAATCCAAGCAGAAAATATAAGTGTACAATAAAACATCTCTATCGCTTGAAATTCCCCGCTGGGATGTTCTTTGCAGACAACAATATATTCTGCAAAACCTGCAATTTAGCGTCACATTTTAAATGGAAAAACAGGATAGACCGGATAGACAGCCATCTGACATAATTATGCAGTCTCAGAAGAATGCTTCAACCTTGAAACGTTGCGGGGGATATATAGTGGAACAGTCTCGTCCTTACATAACAAGACAACATCAATCAACAACAATATTTCACGACGTCTTCGTTGTGTTAATTAACATATGGGTATGATAGGCATTTTTCTATCCGAAAATGTAGAGGGGTGAAATATAGACTATTTTCAGAATACTAACGGCTCGCCTATTTTCATTTACTATAGAAAGAACACATTTTATCCATCTCTGTTAAGATGTCAGTATTTGGAGATGCGCTTCTCCGCCTCCACAAGGTTCATGTAAAAGCGAAGCTACTCGGAGTGATATTCTAACACTGTTGAATAGTTCTCTGCCTGTAAATACACTCTATCAGCCAGAACAACTTTAACATCTTCACCCAGCTCTCATACACGATGTGTGACAGTGGATTTGTCCGTTACTGTGTTTTTGCGGCTCGGTTCTTTTCACGTGTCTTAATGAAGGTGCGCAATTTGGGATTGTCAATGGGATGTTGGCGCTTGCAAAAGCAATATATATCCTCATCATTTACGTTGGTACACGTGTTTAATGAAAATGGCTAGTTTGTTCGGCTACATTTTCTTAGATAACATGCCTACTATTCCTATATAATTTTGATAACAGACAATGAGTAAGTAAAATATTTATGCCGATTTATTTCCTTAGGGTAATCATTTGGTGCATTAGTCTAAAGTGCATGCTGTTGATGCAAATATTTTATTTTAATGTCATTTGAAGTCAAGCCACACGGTTGGGAATTGATTTTGGACTAATTGGATAATTATGTTAGATGATCACGGTGTGAGAAAGCGCTATATCGGACACGGGGTAGAAAAACAACAACCGAAGAACCAAAACGCCTGGCCCTAATCATTGGTGCCACCCTGTTTTAACAACATTTATGTATTTACGTATATTAAAATAAATGTGTTTATACCTTATATTACATATATTTAAATATATGGACATATTACTAAATTGGCCTTTTTGATATATTTCTACATATATGTTTATATATTTAAATATATGTTGCCATGTATTTAAATGAATGGAAATGTTTGCTTTTTACCTGAATGATACTGTAGCTAAGCTACATAAATAAAAACAATCCATGCGTAAAACTACCAAGGTCAGGACTGAATCACAATAGCCTGCTCTGGTATACTTTGAAAAGTCTGACTGACTGACAACTAAAAGAGTGGTTTCAATCATCTTTATTGTTGGCTCAAATAACTTGGTCCGTTGTTGAATTGTTACCTGGGAGTCAACGGAAGGTCGCATCTGAAACAATATAATGTATATAATTACCTCTGTGCTCTAAACATCTGAATGTGGAAATTATGTCTTTCTACTACATCCGGTTGATACTAACGACGTTAATTCCTTCACCTCCAGTGTCCATTTTCAGACTCAGAAGTTGACAGTTACCCTGTGGATAATGCTGAGACAGGTTGACAGTTACCCTGTGGATAATGCTGAGACAGGTTGACAGTTACCCTGTTACCCCCCTCCCGTACATCAACAGTGGGATTTCAACAGTTGTTTTTATTTTTGTGTAAAATTAAATATGGCCTGTTCCCATTATTTGTATCCGTTTGCATCACTTTCAATGGGGAACTTTTATTTTGAAGGCAAACTGCAAATTCCACTATTGTGACTAATCCTTATTGTGCTAACTTCACATAGGTGTGAATTCCCGAAGTCAGTTGTTTCCCGCAGTTGTAGCCTATAGCATGCTGCCGGCAGTATCTAAAGTGGCCAAGATTTGTGGTTAAGGCTAAGGTTAGGTTGAACTCACATTGTAAGAAGATAAATTGTAGAAATAGGCAGCATGTATGACTTTGTGGCTGTGGTAAATAGTGACGAATTAGAATTAGCACATGACACATATTTATTTTTTTAAATTTATTTTACCTTTATTTAACCAGGTAGGCAAGTTGAGAACAAGTTCTCATTTACAATTGCGACCTGGCCAAGATAAAGCAAAGCAGTTCGACAGATACAACGACACAGAGTTACACATGGAGTAAAACAAACATACAGTCAATAATACAGTATAAACAAGTCTATATACAATGTGAGCAAATGAGGTGAGAAGGGAGGTAAAGGCAAAAAAGGCCATGGTGGCGAAGTAAATACAATATAGCAAGTAAAACACTGGAATGGTAGTTTTGCAATGGAAGAATGTGCAAAGTAGAAATAAAAATAATGGGGTGCAAAGGAGCTAAATAAATAAATTAATTAAAAATAAATACAGTTGGGAAAGAGGTAGTTGTTTGGGCTAAATTATAGGTGGGCTATGTACAGGTGCAGTAATCTGTGAGCTGCTCTGACAGTTGGTGCTTAAAGCTAGTGAGGGAGATAAGTGTTTCCAGTTTCAGAGATTTTTGTAGTTCGTTCCAGTCATTGGCAGCAGAGAACTGGAAGGAGAGGCGGCCAAGAAAGAATTGGTTTTGGGGGTGACTAGAGAGATATACCTGCTGGAGCGTGTGCTACAGGTGGGAGATGCTATGGTGACCAGCGAGCTGAGATAAGGGGGACTTTACCTAGCAGGGTCTTGTAGATGACATGGAGCCAGTGGGTTTGGCGACGAGTATGAAGCGAGGGCCAGCCAACGAGAGCGTACAGGTCGCAATGGTGGGTAGTATATGGGGCTTTGGTGATAAAACGGATTGCACTGTGATAGACTGCATCCAATTTGTTGAGTAGGGTATTGGAGGCTATTTTGTAAATGACATCGCCAAAGTCGAGGACTGGTAGGATGGTCAGTTTTACAAGGGTATGTTTGGCAGCATGAGTGAAGGATGCTTTGTTGCGAAATAGGAAGCCAATTCTAGATTTAACTTTGGATTGGAGATGTTTGATATGGGTCTGGAAGGAGAGTTTACAGTCTAACCAGACACCTAAGTATTTGTAGTTGTCCACGTATTCTAAGTCAGAGCCGTCCAGAGTAGTGATGTTGGACAGGCTGGTAGGTGCAGGTAGCGATCGGTTGAAGAGCATGCATTTAGTTTTACTTGTATTTAAGAGCAATTGGAGGCCACGGAAGGAGAGTTGTATGGCATTGAAGCTTGCCTGGAGGGTTGTTAACACAGTGTCCAAAGAAGGGCCGGAAGTATACAGAATGGTGTCGTCTGCGTAGAGGTGGATCAGGGACTCACCAGCAGCAAGAGCAACCTCATTGATGTATACAGAGAAGAGAGTCGGTCCAAGAATTGAACCCTGTGGCACCCCCATAGAGACTGCCAGAGGTCCGGACAGCAGACCCTCCGATTTGACACACTGAACTCTATCAGAGAAGTAGTTGGTGAACCAGGCGAGGCAATTATTTGAGAAACCAAGGCTGTCGAGTCTGCCGATGAGGATGTAGTGATTGACAGAGTCGAAAGCCTTGGCCAGATCAATGAATACGGCTGCACAGTAATGTTTCTTATCGATGGCGGTTAAGATATCGTTTAGGACCTTGAGCGTGGCTGAGGTGCACCCATGACCAGCTCTGAAACCAGATTGCATAGCAGAGAAGGTATGGTGAGATTCGAAATGGTCGGTAATCTGTTTGTTGACTTGGCTTTCGAAGACCTTAGAAAGGCACGGTAGGATAGATATAGGTCTGTAGCAGTTTGGGTCAAGAGTGTCCCCCCTTTGAAGAGGGGGATGACCGCAGCTGCTTTCCAATCTTTGGGAATCTCAGACGACACGAAAGAGAGGTTGAACAGGCTAGTAATAGGGGTGGCAACAATTTCGGCAGATAATTTTAGAAAGAAAGGGTCCAGATTGTCTAGCCCGGCTGATTTGTAGGGGTCCAGATTTTGCAGCTCTTTCAGAACATCAGCTGAATGGATTTGGGAGAAGGAGAAATGGGGAAGGCTTGGGCGAGTTGCTGTTGGGGGTGCAGTGCTGTTGTCCGGGGTAGGAGTAGCCAGGTGGAAAGCATGGCCAGCCGTAGAAAAATGCTTATTGAAATTCTCAATTATGGTGGATTTATCATTGGTGACAGTGTTTCCTATCTTCAGTGCAGTGGGCAGCTGGGAGGAGGTGTTCTTATTCTCCATGGACTTTACAGTGTCCCAGAACTTTTTTGAGTTAGTGTTGCAGGAAGCAAATTTCTGCTTGAAAGAGCTAGCCTTGGCTTTTCTAACTGCCTGTGTATAATGGTTTCTAGCTTCCCTGAACAGCTGCATATCACGGGGGCTGTTCGATGCTAATGCAGAACGCCATAGGATGTTTTTGTGTTGGTTAAGGGCAGTCAGGTCTGGGGAGAACCAAGGGCTATATCTGTTCCTGGTTCTAAATTTCTTGAATGGGGCATGTTTATTTAAGATGGTTAGGAAGGCATTTTTAAAAATATCCAGGCATCCTCTACTGACGGGATGAGATCAATATCCTTCCAGGATACCCCGGCCAGGTCGATTAGAAAGGCCTGCTCGCAGAAGTGTTTCAGGGAGCGTTTTACAGTGATGAGTGGAGGTCGTTTGACCGCTGACCCATTACGGATGCAGGCAATGAGGCAGTGATCGCTGAGATCTTGGTTGAAGACAGCAGAGGTGTATTTAGAGGGGAAGTTGGTTAGGATGATATCTATGAGGGTGCCCGTGTTTAAGGCTTTGGGGAGGTACCTGGTAGGTTCATTGATAATTTGTGTGAGATTGAGGGCATCAAGTTTAGATTGTAGGATGGCTGGGGTGTTAAGCATGTTCCAGTTTAGGTCACCTAGCAGCACGAACTCTGAAGATAGATGGGGGGCAATCAGTTCACATATGGTGTCCAGAGCACAGCTGGGGGCAGAGGGTGGTCTATAGCAGGCGGCAACGGTGAGAGACTTGTTTTTAGAGAGGTGGATTTTTAAAAGTAGAAGTTCAAATTGTTTGGGTACAGACCTGGATAGTAGGACAGAACTCTGCAGGCTATCTTTGCAGTAGATTGCAACACCGCCCCCTTTGGCAGTTCTATCTTGTCTGAAAATGTTGTAGTTTGGAATTAAAATTTCTGAATTTTTGGTGGTCTTCCTAAGCCAGGATTCAGACACAGCTAGAACATCCGGGTTGGCTGAGTATGCTAAAGCAGTGAATAGAACAAACTTAGGGAGGAGGCTTCTAATGTTAACATGCATGAAACCAAGGCTATTACGGTCACAGAAGTCATCAAAAGAGAGCGCCTGGGGAATAGGAGTGGAGCTAGGCACTGCAGGGCCTGGATTCACCTCTACATCGCCAGAGGAACATATGAGGAGTAGAATAAGGGTACGGCTAAAAGCTATGAGAATTGGTCGTCTAGAACGTCTGGAACAGAGAGTAAAAGGAGGTTTCTGGGGCGATAAAATAGCATCAAGGTATAATGTACAGACAAATCTATGGTAGGATGTGAATACAGTGGAGGTAAACCTAGGTATTGAGTGATGAAGAGAGAGATATTGTCTCTAGAAACATCATTGAAACCAGGAGATGTCATTGCATGTGTGGGTGGTGGAACTAATAGTTTGGATAAGGTATAGTGAGCAGGACTAGAGGCTCTACAGTGAAATAAGCCAATAAACACTAACCAGAACAGCAATGGACAAGACATATTGACATTAAGGAGAGGCATGCTTAGTCGAGTGATCAAAAGGGTCCAGTGAGTGGAGAGGTTGGTTGGTGATTTAGACAGCTAGCCAGGGCATCGGTAGCAAGCTAGCATAGGATGGAGGTCTGTTGTTAGCCACCTCTTGCGTTCCGTCAGTAGATTAGTGGGGTTCCGTGTGGTAGAGGGGATTAATCCAAATCACACAACAACAACAAAAACAATAGATATAGTTATAGAGGCCCAAGAAGAAAACATAATAATAATAAAAATAAATAAATTGTCCAATTGTCTATTCAGATAGCAGCCGGTAAGACAGCTAACGGTTAGCAGGCCGCAGATGGGCGTTCAGGTAACGTCGCGACGGAGGAGCCAGCCGGATCTCTTTCGGGTAGATAACGTCGGCAGTCCAGTTGTGAAGGCCTGGTGGGGCTCCGCGTAGGCAGTAAAACGGGTCCGGATAGGTGACTGCAGCCCAGGAGTGATTGATTGAACTCAGGAGTGATTGACGGAGCTGGCTAGCTCCGGAATAATTGATGTTTGCTCCGGAATCGACGAAGGCCGATAGTCACACGGATAGCAGCTAGCTAGCTGTGAGATCCGGGTATGAATGTCCAGAGAGCAGTCGAAATCCAGGGACATGGAGAGAAAAATTGGTCCGGTATGTTCCGTTCCGAGCCGCGCTGCGCCGTACAGAACTGGCGATAGATTTTCGAGCTAAAGGATAGCTGATGACCACAAACCGTGGTTAGCTGAATACTAACGATTTGCCAGTAAAGGAGCTAACTAGCTTCTGAACTAGCTTCTGGATTAGCTTCTGGCTAGTTTCTGGCTAGCTTCTTGGAGGATTACAGATTTGAGGTAAATAATACTTTTTTATAAATATAAATTGGTGAGGCGGGTTGCAGGAGAGTGTTTTGAAGATGAGTTGATGGAAAATAAAAATAAAATGTATGTGAAAAAAAGTTGTAAATATATATATATACAGGACACGACAAGACGAGGACAAAAGACGTCTGAACTGCTATGCCACCTTGGAGCGAATACATATGGCTTCATCAACAACAGTAATGTGTGATTTGTGAAAAGTTGTACAATAAAAATACCCGGTAAATTTAACTAGTTACCCAGCCAAGCAGATACCACTAGTAGAGTGATTTTGGTTGTGAAATGAGTAAAAATGCACTTGGGGTTCCCGAGTTGCACAGCGGTCTAAGACACTGCATCTTAGTGCTAGAGGCGTCGCTACAGACCCTGGTTTTATTCCAGGCTGTATCACAACCGGCCGTGATTGGGAGTTCCACAATTGACCTAGCGTCGTCCAGGTTAGGGTTTGGCCGGGGTAGGCCGTCATTGTATATAAGAATTTGTTCTTAACTGACTTACCTAGTTAAATAAAGATTAAATAAAAATACGATAAAAAATGAAAAGCTTTGTCCTTTAGAACAAAAAGCAATTTACCACTTGGCTGTAAATGGAACAGCGAGGACACTTGAATCAGGCTAGTGACATCTGACCTGTCCCAATTCACCTTCATAACCTAGCCTGGTGGAACCTGTCCCAACTCACCTTCATAACCTAGACTGGTGGAACCTGTCCCAATTCACCTTCATAACCCGGCCTGGTGGAACCAACCTGTCCCAATTCACCTTCATAACCTAGTCTGGTGTAATCTGTCCCAATTCCCCTTCATAACCTAGGATGGTGTAACCTGTCCCAATTCACCTTCATAACCTAGCCTGGTGGAACCTGTCCCAATTTACCTTCATAACCTAGCCTGGTGGAACCAACCTGTCCCAATTCACCTTCATAGCCTATCCTGATGAGACCTGTCCCAATTCATTTTCATAACCTGGCCTGGTGGAACCTGTCGCAATTTACCTTCATAGCCTAGCCTGGTGGAATCTGTCCCAATTCACCTTCATAACCTAGCCTGGTGGAACCTGTCCCAATTCACCTTCATAACCTAGCCTGGTGGAACCTGTCCCAATTCACCTTCATAACCTAGCCTGGTGGAACCTGTCCCATTTCACCTTCATAACCTAGCCTGGTGGAACCTGTCCCAATTCACCTTCATAACCTAGCCTGGTGGAACCAACCTGTCCCAATTCACCTTCATAACCTAGCCTGATGGAACCTGTCCCAATTCACCTTCATAACCTAGCCTGGTGGAACCGACCTGTCCCAATTCACCTTCATAACCTAGCCTGGTGGAACCTGTCCCAATTCACCTTCATAACCTAGCCTGGTGGAACCGACCTGTCCCAATTCACCTTCATAACCTAGCCTGGTGGGACCTGTCCCAATTCACCTTCATAACCTAGCCTGTTGGAACCTGTCCCAATTCACCTTCATAACCTAGCCTGGTGGAACCTGTCCCAATTCACCTTCATCAGTGGGTGCGGTTCCCCTTTAAATCTCGTGTAAGGCCAGATTCTGTTTCAAGAGACACCCAACCCTTCTCTAAAGCTAGCAAGCAACACATTGCTTGGCTAGTCAAGATAATTTTTTTATTCATTTTTAGAATAGCTTTGGCAATTAAATTATATTTAATACATACTTGACATTAACTGAACTCTACACAACTTTAAATTTTATACAAATTTTTACACACAATTCTTACCTTGATTAGTCACACTGCACGTTTGTGGCAAGCTAAAGAAGGAGCTAGCTAGCGAGGGAGGTGTTTTAGCAAGCTTCATGAACATTTTTTACCTTTATTTAACTAGGCAAGTCAGTTAATTAAGAACAAATTCTTATTTTCAATGACAGCCTAGGAACTGCCTGTTCAGGGGCAGAACGACAGATTTGTACCTTGTCAGCTCGGGGATATGAACCTTTGTAACCTTCCGGTTACTAGTCCAACTCTCTAACCAGTAGGCCGCCCCAAAACTCTTGCTTGCAGTTGAAGAAGTCTTTTCCTCTGTCACCAAACAGGTTAAAAACATATTTAAATAAAATTGTATGAGTGTTTAGTGAAAAATATTTTCTTTCTGAATAAAATTCTAAATTGTCAGTTGGAGCCAGGGATGGGGCTCGGGACCATTTCAAATTGTGATGGACAGCTCGGGACACCAAGGATGGACAGTAAATATATTTACAAATATGTTCTATGTTCAAGTGCTTTTCGAAATATACATCTTGTTTAATTTTTACTATGTTTCATAAGTGGCAGGTGGGCTATACCTCAATGGCTGCGGAATTTAATTTCCACTACAAACTTGTGCAAACAAAACACCACTTTAGAAACATAATGCTGGGTACTAGAGGTCAATAGAGACTCAACCAGGGGAGGCTGGTGGGAGGAGCTATAGGAGGACATGATCATTGTAATGGTTGGAATGGAACGGTATCAAAGACATGGAAACCACATGTTTGACTCCATTCCATTCATTCCATTCCAGCCTTTACAATGAGCCCATCCTCCTATAGCTCCTCCCACCAGCCTCCATTGGACTCAAACGTATCATCAGGGTAGAGAAGGCTGTCAGGTGTAAGTGTGTATTTTACAAATATATTTTACATGTTAACTTATATTTTATGAACTTTTTAGTTGTCATTCATTATTTTGTTGTCAAACTTGTCAAAGTATAGGTCTGAACTTGGTAGTTTTATGCAATGGATTTTAATGTAGCCTAGCAACAGTATTCAGGTAAAAGGCAAACATTTCAATTCATTAAAATATGGCAAAATATATTTATGAAATATAATTGGTAAATTATTTTACTAGCTACCACAGCACGCTATCAAAATGTATTTCCAGATATTTAAAGATATAAACATATTTGTAGAAATATGAAAAAGGCCAATTTTGTAATATGTCGATATATTTAAATATGTAATATATTTAGATATCTGTCATTTACATATACGTACATACATGTTGTTAAAATATATATCAATGTATTTTTTCCGTTTGGGGAGGAATAGTCTATCTAGTCACCAATGATTAAGGCCAGGCGTTTCGGTTGTTGTTTTCCTAACCCGCATTTCGATAAACTGACCTCAAGTTGCTGATATAGCACTTTCTCACACCATGATCACATAACATAAATATCCAATAAGTCCCAAATCAATTCCCAACCATGTGGATTGACTTCAAAAGAAATAAATCGCCAACAATTATTCTCATCAGCAGTATTAGCGTATTTTAAGGACATTATCGAAATATTAACATTATTAAGGGAATGATAGGTGTTTTATGTAAGAAAATGTAGAACAATTCAGAACCAAGTAGACATTTTAATTTACTATAGAATAAACTATGAGGAAATGGCTTTTGCAAGCGCCAACATCCCGCTCGAAAAAGTTGACAATCCCAAATTGCGCACCTTCATTAACACACGTAAAGAACGGAGCCACAGCCCGGAAAAAAACACAGTAATGGACAAATCCACTGTCACACATCGTGTATGAGAGCTGGGTGAAGATGTTAAAGTTGTTCTGGCTGATAGAGTGTATTTACAGGCAGAGAACTATTCAACAGTGTTAGAATATCACTCCGAGTAGCTTCGCTTTTACATGAACCTTGTGGAGGCGGAGAAGCGCATCTCCAAATACTGACATCTTAACAGAGATGGATAAAATGTGTTCTTTCTATAGTAAATGAAAATAGGCGAGCCGTTAGTATTCTGAAAATAGTCTATATTTCACCCCTCCACATTTTCGGATACCAAAATGCCTATCATACCCATATGTTAATTAACACAACGAAGACGTCGTGAAATATTGTTGTTGATTGATGTTGTCTTGTTATGTAAGGACGAGACTGTTCCACTATATATCCCCCGCAACGTTTCAAGGTTGAAGCATTCTTCTGAGACGGCATAATTATGTCAGATGGCTGTCTATCCGGTCTATCCTGTTTTTCCATTTAAAATGTGACGCTAAATTGCAGGTTTTGCAGAATATATTGTTGTCTGCAAAGAACATCCCAGCGGGGAATTTCAAGCGATAGAGATGTTTTATTGTACACTTATATTTTCTGCTTGGATTCATAGTATTTCCCCTTTAAGTGTCCAAATTGCCCCATTTATATAACCTCCTGTCATCAGGGATTGAGTCTGTTGGAGGCGATCAGCTTGAGAAAAACGAGGTGTAAAATCACTGATCTACAAATAGAATTCCCTGCCAAATAATAGGTTTTGTGGAATTAAGATTCATATGCTGCGCCTCCCCTGGTTCAGGCGACCCCTCCACCAGAAACGAATGGACAACCAGACTGGAATGACTGAGACTTGTGTAAATTACAGAGCATTTCCTAGGATTTTCTGCCTGCATCAAACCCAGTGGATAATGCTGGAATATTGGTCAATAAATACTTTTTGGTTTTTTAAAAACGCCTGGCCCTACTATATAAACCCTCTATTTATGCTATGGATCCCCATTCACTGCTGACAAGGATTAAAACAATTATATTAAAATAATGTTTGCAGCGATCATTATCATCAAAAACATCCAGGAAATGTCCTCTCTGTTCGCAGGTCGTTAATCTGCGATGGATTAAATCCCGTCCAGAGTCAGGAAGGGATTTATTTATGGAGATACGCATCCAGCCACAGATCCCCTGACTTCTTCAGTGACCTGGAGAAGAACAGAGGTGGATAAAGAACCAGGTAAATCACATAGGAGACTGAGAGCAGCAGGTATCACCTTATGATGTACAATCTATTCCCAGAGGAATAGCACTATACAAGTATTCATTAAAACACTTTACCTGACAACATCAGTCATGCCTTTCTGCAAAGTCTTGACCTGGTAGGGAACTCCATGTTTCTCACACAAAGCACGAACCAGAGGAGCCACCAGGTGGTAGTTATGACGGGGCATGGTAGGAAACAGACTGGGAGACAGAGGGGGAGAGGCAGAGAGAGAGTGGGGGGGAGGAGAGAGAGGGAGAGAGAGATTAGAGAAAGAGGCAGAGAGAGAGAGAGAGAGAGAGAGTGGGGGAGGAGGAAGGAGAGAGAGATCAGACACAATCAGAGTTTTTTCAGAGAAACCTCCATTTCTGAGTAGGATTGTATCAATATTGTATCTAAACACTATTACGAGGTAGAGTATTTAGTACAAACAACAAGTTATATTTAAGATCGAATGAAGCTGAATACTTAAACTATAAACTTAAACTATAACTTAAACTAAAACTATAACTTTAGTATGTCAGTGACCTGATAAATAGCCATATAAATACACTATATACTGTTTGACAGACAACAGTAAGGTGGGATATTTGTTTCACTTACTGGTGTTCAATCTGAAAGTTGAGGTGTCCACTGAACCAGTCGTTGAAGGTTGACTGTTCAATGTTGCAAGTAGCACTCAACTAAGACCAGAGAAAGAGACACGTTACAGCTCCCTCTGCTGGAGAACTACAGAAGGCACAGCCCCAGAAAACACTCCTGGACCTGTACTCAGGACTGCTGTTCCCAGATCAGTTTAGCCTTTTAAGATTATAATGAATAGGAATGTATTGATCCTAGATCAGTTGTCTAGTAATGATGACATGTTACCTGCATGGTGAGCCAGTCCTGGTGTCTAGTAATGATGACATGTTACCTGCATGGTGAGCCAGTCCTGTTGTCTAGTAATGATGACATGTTACCTGCATGGTGAGCCAGTCCTGTTGTCTAGTAATGATGACATGTTACCTGCATGGTGAGCCAGTCCTGGTGTCTAGTAATGATGACATGTTACCTGCATGGTGAGCCTGTCCTGGTGTCTAGTAATGATGACATGTTACCTGCATGGTGAGCCTGTCCTGGTGTCTAGTAATGATGACATGTTACCTGCATGGTGAGCCTGTCCTGGTGTCTAGTAATGATGACATGTTACCTGCATGGTGATCCAGTTCTGGTGTCTAGTAATGATGACATGTTACCTGCATGGTGAGCCAGTCCTGTTGTCGCTCGTGATCCATCTCCATAGGAAGGTGACTCATCTGGGTCACCCATACAAACCAGTGGCTTTCCAAAAACCTATATACGGTACAATATTCACAATATAATTATTCAGCCACAATATTATATTACATTATTACATGAAGCACAGCATTGTGTTGTTTTCTAATACTGTAGATAGTTTAAATACAACAAATGAATGAGTTAAGCTTTGAGCTCCCTCTCAGTTCATACTTTACCTGACGAAGCTGATCAATGCTACTGAGCCAAAGAAACCAAAGAAGGGATAGTAACAGCAGAAGAAGCGAAGGTAGAAACTCATCGCCCACGCCAGATCCTTCACAGGAGACAAAGATTGGGATTACGGACAGACATGATCACATCTGGGGTTCCTAGCAAAGCAACAATTATCACTGTTGATTAGGAAGCATTACGGACAGACATAATGACATCTGGGGTTCCTAGCAAAGCAACAATTATCACTGTTGATTAGGAAGCATTACGGACAGACATAATGACATCTGGGGTTCCTAGCAAAGCAACAATTATCACTGTTGATTAGGAAGCTAGTCATTTCTGATGGTACAGTCAGTGTTAGTGGTATTATGCTCGCTAGCTTTAGTGAGCAACGAACAAGGATTTAGTGCCCCCAGGTGTGAGCATAATAATAATAATCATAATCATAATCATATCTATCCTGCCCTGCCTTTCTAAGGCCTTCGAAAGCCAAGTTAACAAACAGATCACAGACCATTTCGTACCCTCTCCGGCTATGCAATCTGGTTTCAGAGCTGGTCATGGGTGCACCTCAGCCACGCTCAAGTTCCTAAACGATATCATAACCACCATCGATAAAATACAGTACTATGCAGCCGTCTTCATCGACCTGGCCAAGGCTTTCGACTCTGTCAATCACCACATTCTTATCGGCAGGCTCAACAGCCTTGGTTTCTCAAATGGCTGCCTTGCCTGGATCACCAACTATTTCTCAGGCAGAGTTCAGTGTGTCAAATCGGAGGGTCTGTTGTCCGGGTCTCTAGCAGTCTCTATGGGGGTGCCTCAGGGTTCAATTCTCGGGCCGACTATTTTCTCTGTATACATCAATGATGTCACTCTTGCTGCTGGTGATTCTCTGATCCACCTTTACGCAGACGACACCGTTCTGTATACTTCTAGCCCTTATTTGGACACTGTGTTAACTAACCTCCAGACGAACTTCAATGCCATACAACTCTCCTTCCGTGGCCTCCAACTGCTTTTAAATGCAAGTAAAAATAAATGCATGCTCTTCAACCGTTTGCTTCCCACACCTGTCGTCCCATTCTGACTTAGAACACAACTACAAATACCTAGGTGTCTGGTTAGACTGTAAACTCTCCTTCCAGACTCACATTAAGCATCTCCAATCCAAAATTATATCTAGAATCGGCTTCCTATTTCACAACAAAGCATTCTTCATTCATGCTGCCAAACATACCCTCGTAAAACTTACTATCCTACCGATCTTTGACTTCGGCGATGTCATTTACAAAATAGCCTCCAACACTTTACTCAGCAAATTGGATGCAGTCTATCACAGTGCCATCCGTTTTGTCACCAAAGACCCATATACTACCCACCACTGTGACCTGTATGGTCTCGTTGGCTGGCCCTCGCTTCATATTAGTCGCCAAACCTACTGGCTCCAGGTCATCGATAAGACTTTGCTAGGTAAAGTCCCGCCTTATCTCAGCTCACTGGTCACCATAGCAGCACCCACCCATAGCACACGCTCCAGCAGGTATTTCTCTCTGGTCACCATAGCAGCACCCACCCATAGCACACGCTCCAGCAGGTATCTCTCACTGGTCACCATAGCAGCACCCACCCATAGCACACGCTCCAGCAGGTATCTCTCACTGGTTACCATAGCAGCACCCACCCATAGCACACGCTCCAGCAGGTATCTCTCTCTGGTTACCATAGCAGCACCCACCTATAGCACACGCTCCAGCAGGTATCTCTCTCTGGTTACCATAGCAGCAAACACCCATAGCACACGCTCCAGCAGGTATCTCTCACTGGTCACCATAGCAGCACCCACCCATAGCACACGCTCCAGCAGGTATCTCTCTCTGGTTACCATAGCAGCACCCACCCATAGCACACGCTCCAGCAGGTATCTCTCTCTGGTTACCATAGCAGCACCCACCCATAGCACACGCTCCAGCAGGTATCTCTCTCTGGTTACCATAGCAGCACCCACCTATAGCACACGCTCCAGCAGGTATCTCTCTCTGGTTACCATAGCAGCACCCACCTATAGCACACGCTCCAGCAGGTATCTCTCTCTGGCTACCATAGCAGCACCCACCTATAGCACACGCGCTCCAGCAGGTATCTCTCTCTGGCTACCATAGCAGCACCCACCTATAGCACACGCTCCAGCAGGTATCTCTCACTGGTCACCATAGCAGCACCCACCCATAGCACACGCTCCAGCAGGTATCTCTCTCTGGTCACCATAGCAGCACCCACCTATAGCACACGCTCCAGCAGGTATCTCTCTCTGGTTACCATAGCAGCACCCACCTATAGCACACGCTCCAGCAGGTATCTCTCTCTGGCTACCATAGCAGCACCCACCTATAGCACACGCTCCAGCAGGTATCTCTCTCTGGCTACCATAGCAGCACCCACCTATAGCACACGCTCCAGCAGGTATCTCTCTCTGGCTACCATAGCAGCACCCACCTATAGCACACGCTCCAGCAGGTATCTCTCACTGGTCACCATAGCAGCACCCACCTATAGCACACGCTCCAGCAGGTATCTCTCTCTGGTTACCATAGCAGCACCCACCTATAGCACACGCTCCAGCAGGTATCTCTCTCTGGTCACCCCCGTTATTATTGCCGCACCTCCGTTATCCTACCTCATTTCCACACACTGTAAATAGACCTTTTCTACTGTATTATTGACTGTATGTTTGTTCCATGTGTAACTGTGTTGTTTGTGTTGCACTGCTTTGCTTTATCTTGGCCAGGTCACAGTTGTAAATGAGAACTTGTTCTCAACTAGCCCACCTGGTTAATTAAATAAAGGTTAAATAAATAAATAATATAAATATATATATATAATTACTCTCTCGTGGAAGCCTTTACATTCCAGATAAGAATGAAGAGGATTAAGTCTACATTTAGTTGGTATGAAATCTCACCACCCAGTCCCGTTGTGAAAACATGGTCCGGAATATCTGGATGTTGAAAAACACTGGAACGATTAGTGGAGGTCCAACTGAAACACAGAAGGGAAATATTGGTAGTACATACATACATCAGTTGTCTGTCTTTTCCTTTTACGTGTTCAATGAAAGTTGATGTGATTCTATACAGAAATCCAATGAAACGTGTTCAGCAACTTACTGAGGAAGAAGTACTGGTGTTGGTGATGGTAGGGCATGTACTTCAACTTCTTTATACCATACTACAATAGACAGAGACAAGGAGACAGATGGATCTTACACAGAAACACGAATACCGTTTTAACACGACTGAGACAAACCATTACATGGACATTATTATTATTAAATTAATGAGCTATTACATGGATATTTGAATACTACATGGATATTATTACATGGTTATTTCATGAATATTAAATTAATGAGCTATTACATGGATATTATTACATGGTTATTTCATTAATATTACATTAAATTTATGAGCTATTACATGGATATTATTACATAGTTATTTCATGAATATTACATTAATTTAATGAACTATTACATGGATATTTGAATATTACATGGATATTTAAATACTACATTCATAATATTACATGGTTATTTCATGAATATTACATTAAATTAATGAGCTATTACATGGATATTATTACATAGTTATTTCATGAATATTACATTAAATTAATGAACTATTACATAGATATTTGAATATTACATGGATAATATTACATGAATATTTAGATTATTATTCAAATATGACAGGAAGTCAGATGGGTCATAAAGCACTAAGTTTTTTTATTTTTTATTTTTTTTAACCTTTATTTAACTAGGCAAGTCAGTTAAGAACAAATTCTTATTTTCAATGACGGCCTAGGAACAGTGGGTTAACTGCCTGTTCAGGGGCAGAACGACAGATTTGTACCTTGTGGGCTCAGGGATTTGAACTTGCAACCTTCCGGTTACTAGTCCAACGCTCTAACCACTAGGCTACCTACTAGGTTGTGAGTCCAGTTGGGGAAGGAATCACAAGTATACGCAGGAATCACAAATATACTACAGTGATAACTACCTCTACAGGCTGTTTGTCTCCCAGGACGAAGACATGTAGTGAGTTGATATCAGGATCTTTACGAAAAATGTTGGGCTTAGCGTGGTGCTGGAAGTGACGATGGTTCCACCAGTTAGCAGAGGCACCCTGGAAACACACAGCTACTGTTACTTATTGATGGTACACACAATTACACTTACTGTAACTTACACCTGTTGGACACTACACAAAATAAGGCTAATGTATAGCAGTGAACTTGGAAATGTAACACTGCTCTGGTGAATGTAGGAAAGTGAAAGGGACAGTTTCCTGAACAAAGACTTAACATAGTCCTGGAGTAAAATGTACTTTCAAAGGAGATTATCCATTGAGAAGGGTTTTCAGTATAGAACTAGGTTTAAACTGTGTCCGGTTAACTTTTCCAAAGAGTAGCAGAAGATCAGCCTAAATAAACAGTATTGTCAAATGTCCAACCATTGTCCAGCAGCCTACCTTTAGGTGTCCAATGACAAACTTGTGCAGTTTGTGGTTCCAGACGGATTTCTTGCAGACTGACAGGTGGCCGTAGTCATGCTGCAGCCAGCCAGCTTGGGCCTGAGAGTGAAAAAGAAAGGCAGAATTTGAACAGTGTCTGAAAGGTGGTTTGGTAACCTTATCTCTCTTCTCCCTCTTTTTCCCCTGCCCCGCAACAAAGTTTCTCCCTGCAGGTGATCACTGAGTCCGAGGTACTAAGGGAGCTCCTGAAACTAGACCCCACAAAAACATCTGAGTCAGATGGTTTTAGACCCTTTCTTCTTTAAGGTTGCTACCCCTATCATCGCCAAGCCTCTCTCTGAACTTTTGAACCTGTCTCTCCATTCTGGGGAGGTTCCCATTGCTTGGAAGGCAGCCACAGTTCGTCTTTTATTGAAAGGGGAGATCAAGCTGATCCCAACTGTTATAGGCCTATTTCTATTTTGCCCTGTTTATCAAAAGTGTTGGAAAAACTTCTCAATAATCAACTGACTGGCTTTCTTGATGTCTATAATATTCTCTCTGGTATACAATCTGGTTTCTTTTCAAGTTATGGATGTGTCACTGCAACCTTGAAGGTCCTCAATGATGTTACTATTGCCCTTGATTCTAAACAATGTTGTGCTGATATTTTTATTGACTTGGCCAAAGCTTTTGATACGGTAGACCATTCCATTCTTGTGGGCCGACTAAGGAGTATTGGTGTCTCTGAGGGGTCTTTGGCCTAGTTTGCTAACTACCTCACTCAAAGAGCACAGTATATAATGTCAGAACATCTGCTGTCTCAACCACTGCCTGTCACCAAGGGAGTACCCCAAGGCTCGATCCTAGGCCCCATGCTCTTCTCAATTTACATCAACAACATACCTCAGGCAGATGGAAGCTCTCTTATCCATTTATATGCAGATGATACAGTCTTATACTCAGATGGCCCCTCCCCAGAATTTGTGTTAAATGCTCCACAACAAAGCTTTCTTAGTGTCCAACAGGATTTCTCTGTCATATGGTTTGGTATGAAGAATGCCCCACTCCCTACTGGTGTGATTACTCTGAGGGTTTTGAGCTTCTGGTAGTCACCTCATACAAGTACTTTCTAACCCCTGATTCAGATGACCATCCTAACTATGCTAGATTACGCAGACATCATTTATAGATCGGCAGGTATGGGTGCTCTCGAGTGGCTAGATGTTCTATACCATTCTGCCATCAGATTTGCCACCAATGATCCTTATAAGACACATCACTGCACTGTTTTTGTGGGGTATACTCCTCTGTAAACTGGTCATCACTGTATACCTGTTGCAAGACCCACTGGTTGATGCTTATTTATTAAACCCTCATAGGCCTCACTCCCCCCTATCTGAGATATTTACTGCAGCCCTCATCCTCCACATACAACACCCGTTCAGCCAGTCACATTCTGTTAAAGGTCCCCAAAGCACACACATCTCTGGGTCGCTCCTCTTTTCAGTTCGCTGCAGCTAGCGACTGGAACGAGCTGCAACAAACACTCAAACTGGACAGTTTTATCTCCATCTCTTCATTCAAAAACTCAATCATGAACAGTCTTACTGACAGTTGTTGCTGCTATGCGTGATGTATTGTTGTCTCTACCTTCTTGCCCTTTGTGCTGTTGTCTGTGCCCAATAATGTTTGTACCATGTTTTGTGCTCCTGCCATGTTGTGTTGCTACCATGTTGTTGTCATGTTGTGTTGCTACTATGTTGTGCTGCTACCATGTTGTTGTCATGTTGTGTTGCTACCATGTTGTTGTCATGTTGTGCTGCTACCATGTTGTTGTCATGTTGTGTTGCTACCATGTTGTTGTCATGTTGTGTTGCTACTATGTTGTGCTGCTACCATGTTGTTGTCATGTTGTGCTGCTACCATGTTGTTGTCATGTTGTGCTGCTACCATGTTGTTGTCATGTTGTGCTGCTACCATGTTGTTGTCATGTTGTGCTGCTACCATGTTGTTGTCATGTTGTGCTGCTACCATGTTGTTGTCATGTTGTGTTGCTACTATGTTGTGCTGCTACCATGTTGTTGTCATGTTGTGCTGCTACCATGTTGTTGTCATGTTGTGCTGCTACCATGTTGTTGTCATGTTGTGTTGCTACTATGTTGTGCTGCTACCATGTTGTTGTCATGTTGTGCTGCTACCATGTTGTTGTCATGTTGTGCTGCTACCATGTTGTTGTCATGTTGTGCTGCTACCATGTTGTTGTCATGTTGTGCTGCTACCATATTGTTGTCATGTTGTGCTGCTACCATATTGTTGTCATGTTGTGCTGCTACCATGTTGTTGTCATGTTGTGCTGCTACCATGTTGTTGTCATGTTGTGCTGCTACCATGTTGTTGTCATGTTGTGCTGCTACCATGTTGTTGTCATGTTGTGTTGCTACCATGTTGTTGTCATGTTGTGTTGCTACCATGTTGTGCTGCTACCATGTTGTTGTCATGTTGTGCTGCTACCATGTTGTTGTCATGTTGTGCTGCTACCATGTTGTTGTCATGTTGTGTTGCTACCATGTTGTTGTCATGTTGTGTTGCTACTATGTTGTTCTGCTACCATGTTGTTGTCATGTTGTGTTGCTACCATGTTGCTGTCATGTTGTGCTGCTACCATGTTGTGTTGCTACCATGTTGTTGTCATGTTGTGTTGCTACCATGTTGTTGTCATGTTGTGCTGCTACCATGTTGTTGTCATGTTGTGCTGCTACCATGTTGTTGTCATGTTGTGCTGCTACCATGTTGTTGTCATGTTGTGTTGCTACCATGTTGTTGTCATGTTGTGTTGCTACCATGTTGTTGTCATGTTGTGTTGCTACTATGTTGTGCTGCTACCATGTTGTTGTCATGTTGTGTTGCTACTATGTTGTTCTGCTACCATGTTGTTGTCATGTTGTGTTGCTACCATGTTGTTGTCATGTTGTGCTGCTACCATGTTGTTGTCATGTTGTGTTGCTACTATGTTGTTCTGCTACCATGTTGTTGTCATGTTGTAATGCTACCATGTTGTTGTCATGTTGTGTTGCTACCATGTTGTTGTCATGTTGTGCTGCTACCATGTTGTTGTCATGTTGTGCTGCTACCATGTGGTTGTCATGTTGTGTTGCTACCATGTTGTTGTCATGTTGTGTTGCTACCATGTTGTTGTCATGTTGTGTTGCTACTATGTTGTTCTGCTACCATGTTGTTGTCATGTTGTGTTGCTACCATGTTGTCATGTTGTGTTGCTACCATGTTGCTGTCATGTTGTGCTGCTACCATGTTGTGTTGCTACCATGTTGTTGTCATGTTGTGTTGCTACCATGTTTTTGTTATGTTGTGTTTCTACCATGCTGTTGTCATGTTGTGTTTCTACCATGCTGTTGTCAGGTTGTGTTGCTACCATGTTGTTGTCATGTTGTGGTGCTACCATGTTGTTGTCGTGTTGTGTTTCTACCATGTTGTTGTTGTGTTGTGTTTCTACCATGCTGTTGTCATGTGGTGTTGCTACCATGTTGTTGTCATGTTGTGTTGCTACCATGTTGTTGTCATGTTGTGTTGCTACTATGTTGTTCTGCTACCATGTTGTTGTCATGTTGTGTTGCTACCATGTTGTTGTCATGTTGTGCTGCTACCATGTTGTTGTCATGTTGTGTTGCTACTATGTTGTTCTGCTACCATGTTGTTGTCATGTTGTAATGCTACCATGTTGTTGTCATGTTGTGTTGCTACCATGTTGTTGTCATGTTGTGCTGCTACCATGTTGTTGTCATGTTGTGCTGCTACCATGTGGTTGTCATGTTGTGTTGCTACCATGTTGTTGTCATGTTGTGTTGCTACCATGTTGCTGTCATGTTGTGTTGCTACTATGTTGTTCTGCTACCATGTTGTTGTCATGTTGTGTTGCTACCATGTTGTTGTCATGTTGTGTTGCTACCATGTTGCTGTCATGTTGTGCTGCTACCATGTTGTGTTGCTACCATGTTGTTGTCATGTTGTGCTGCTACCATGTTGTTGTCATGTTGTGTTGCTACTATGTTGTGCTGCTACCATGTTGTTGTCATGTTGTGTTGCTACCATGTTGTTGTCATGTTGTGCTGCTACCATGTTGTTGTCATGTTGTGCTGCTACCATGTTGTTGTCATGTTGTGCTGCTACCATGTTGTTGTCATGTTGTGTTGCTACCATGTTGTTGTCATGTTGTGTTGCTACCATGTTGTTGTCATGTTGTGTTGCTACCATGTTGTTGTCATGTTGTGTTGCTACTATGTTGTGCTGCTACCATGTTGTTGTCATGTTGTGTTGCTACCATGTTGTTGTCATGTTGTGCTGCTACCATGTTGTTGTCATGTTGTGCTGCTACCATGTTGTTGTCATGTTGTGCTGCTACCATGTTGTTGTCATGTTGTGTTGCTACCATGTTGTTGTCATGTTGTGTTGCTACCATGTTGTTGTCATGTTGTGTTGCTACTATGTTGTGCTGCTACCATGTTGTTGTCATGTTGTGTTGCTACTATGTTGTTCTACTACCATGTTGTTGTCATGTTGTGTTGCTACCATGTTGTTGTCATGTTGTGTTGCTACCATGTTGTTGTCATGTTGTGCTGCTACCATGTTGTTGTCATGTTGTGCTGCTACCATGTGGTTGTCATGTTGTGTTGCTACCATGTTGTTGTCATGTTGTGTTGCTACCATGTTGTTGTCATGTTGTGTTGCTACTATGTTGTTCTGCTACCATGTTGTTGGCATGTTGTGTTGCTACCATGTTGTTCGCATGTTGTGTTGCTACCATGTTGTTGTCATGTTGTGCTGCTACCATGCTGTTGTCATGTTGTGCTGCTACCATGTTGTTGTCATGTTGTGCTGCTACCATGTTGTTGTCATGTTGTGTTGCTACCATGTTGTTGTCATGTTGTGTTGCTACTATGTTGTTCTGCTACCATGTTGTTGTCATGTTGTGTTGCTACCATGTTGTTGTCATGTTGTGTTGCTACCATGTTGCTGTCATGTTGTGCTGCTACCATGTTGTGCTGCTACCATGTTGTTGTCATGTTGTGTTGCTACCATGTTGTTGTCATGTTGTGTTGCTACCATGTTGTTGTCATGTTGTGTTGCTACTATGTTGTGCTGCTACCATGTTGTTGTCATGTTGTGTTGCTACCATGTTGTCGTCATGTTGTGCTGCTACCATGTTGTTGTCATGTTGTGCTGCTACCATGTTGTTGTCATGTTGTGTTGCTACCATGTTGTTGTCATGTTGTGTTGCTACCATGTTGTTGTCATGTTGTGTTGCTACTATGTTGTGCTGCTACCATGTTGTTGTCATGTTGTGTTGCTACTATGTTGTTCTGCTACCATGTTGTTGTCATGTTGTGTTGCTACCATGTTGTTGTCATGTTGTGCTGCTACCATGTTGTTGTCATGTTGTGCTGCTACCATGTGGTTGTCATGTTGTGTTGCTACCATGTTGTTGTCATGTTGTGTTGCTACCATGTTGTTGTCATGTTGTGTTGCTACTATGTTGTGCTGCTACCATGTTGTTGTCATGTTGTGTTGCTACCATGTTGTTGGCATGTTGTGTTGCTACCATGTTGTTGTCATGTTGTGCTGCTACCATGTTGTTGTCATGTTGTTCTGCTACCATGTTGTTGTCATGTTGTGTTGCTACCATGTTGTTGTCATGTTGTGTTGCTACCATGTTGTTGTCATGTTGTGTTGCTACCATGTTGTTGTCATGTTGTGTTGCTACCATGTTGTTGTCATGTTGTGCTTCTACCATGTTGTTGTCATGTTGTGTTGCTACCATGTTGTTGTCATGTTGTGCTGCTACCATGTTGTTGTCATGTTGTGTTGCTACCATGTTGTTGTCATGTTGTGTTGCTACCATGTTGTTATCATGTTGTGTTTCTACCATGTTGTTGTCATGTTGTGTTGCTACCATGTTGTTGTCATGTTGTGTTGCTACCATGTTGTTGTCATGTTGTGCTGCTACCATGTTGTGTTGTTGTTTTCGGTCTCTGTTTATGTAGTGTTGTCTCTCATGTCATGATGTGTTTTGTCCTCTATTTTTTAAAATTATTATTATAGTTTATTATTTTTTCCGAGCCCCCGTCCCCGCAGGAGGCCTTTTGTCATTTTGTAGGCCGTCAATGTAAATAAGAATGTATTCTTAACTGACTTGCCTGGTTAAATAATGGTTAATAAATAAATAAAATAAATAAATAAATTTCAATCTTAAACCTAACCTAAATCCTTACCCTAACCAAAATCTTAATCTATTCGTCTAATTCTAACCTTAATCCTAAACCTAACCTTAACCTTAATCCTAACCCTAACCTAATCATCTAATTCTAACCTTAATCATAAACCTAACCTAATCCTCTAATTCTAACCTTAATCCCGAAACCTAACTTTAACATTAATCCTAACCCTAACCTAATCCTCTAATTATAACCTTAATCCTAAACCTAACCTTAACCTTCGATCCCTATGCCTAACCTTTGACTCTGCCTGTCAAATATCTTCTTGTACCCCCTAATAATACTGTAATGGTACCTGAGACGTGGCCAGCATGAGGGAACAGAGCAGTGTGAGGCTCCAGCTGGTCCCCCAGACCCAGAGCAGGCCCAAAGCCAGGGCCTCTAGTAGCAGGATGTGGCCCAGGTAGAGGCTGAAGAACAGGGGGCGGGCTCGGAGGAGACCCTCCTTCTCCACACGGTCACGCAGGGCCTGGAAGTCCTGCACCAGAGCTGCCTGTATGGATTAGAGGTGATCAATAATCATTACAGACGTATGAAGTCTATCTCAATTAATCTGGCCTTGATTTCAGGATGTGAGAAATTAGGATGCTTGGAATTACAGAAATGTGATAGAGCAAAGTAGATGAACCAGAAGGAAGGTGGATGATGGTAGAGAGATGAGAATTGAGGGAGTGGAGGGGAGGAAGAGGACAGGAAGGGAGAGGGAGAAGGACAGGAGAGGAAGAGGACAGGAGAGAGATAAGGACAGGACAGGGATAAGGACAGGACAGGGATAAGGAGAGGGTTAAGGACAGGACAGGGATAAGGACAGGACAGGGATAAGGACAGGACAGGGATAAGGACAGGACAGGGATAAGGAGAGGGTTAAGGACAGGAGAGGGAGAAGGACAGGACAGGGATAAGGACAGGAGAGAGATAAGGACAGGACAGGGATAAGGACAGGACAGGGATAAGGACAGGACAGGGATAAGGACAGGACAGGGATAAGGACAGGGATAAGGAGAGGGAGAAGGACAGGGATAAGGAGAGGGATGACGACAGTGTAAATTGAGAAGAGAAACCTGTAGAGAAGAAGAAGAAGAATAGAATAAAACTTTATTGTCCACATCCAGGATGGACATTTTTTGTTTGGCATCACTTTCATTAAAATGATCACATACACATACAGCTGAAGTCTGAAGGTTACATACACCTTTAGCTAAATACATAAACTCAGTTTTCACAATTCCTGACATTTCATCTGGCAGCAGGGTAGCCTAGTGGTTAGAGTGTAGAGGTGGCAGGGTAGCCTAGTGGTTAGAGTGTAGAGGTGGCAGGGTAGCCTAGTGGTTAGAGTGTAGAGGTGGCAGGGTAGCCTAGTGGTTAGAGGGTAGAGGTGGCAGGGTAGCCTAGTGGTAGGAGTGTAGAGGTCGCAGGGTAGCCTAGTGGTTAGAGTGTAGAGGTGGCAGGGTAGCCTAGTGGTTGGACTGTAGAGGTGGCAGGGTAGCCTAGTGGTTAGAGTGTAGAGGTGGCAGAGGAGCCTAGTGGTTAGAGTGTAGAGGTGGCAGGGTAGCCTAGTGGTTAGAGTGTAGAGGTGGCAGGGTAGCCTAGTGGTTAGAGTGTAGAGGTGGCAGGGTAGCCTAGTGGTAGGAGTGTAGAGGTGGCAGGGTAGCCTAGTGGTTAGAGTGTAGAGGTGGCAGGGTAGCCTAGTGGTTAGAGTGTAGAGGTGGCAGGGTAGCCTAGTGGTTAGAGCGTTGGAAGTTCAAACCCCCGAGCTGACAAGGTACAAGTCTGTCGCTCTGCCCCTGAACAGGCAGGAAACCCACTGTTCCTAGGCTGTCATTGAAAATAAGAATTTGTTCTTACTTGCCTAGTTAAGTAAAAAATTAAAATAAATCCTAGTAAAAATTCCCTGTCTTAGGTCAGTTAGGATCTCCACTTAATTTTAAGAACGTGAAATGTCAGAAAAATAGTAAAGAATTATTTATTTCATCTTTTATTTCTTTCATCACATTCCCAGCGGGTCAGACGTTTACATACACTCAATTAGTATTTGGTAGCATTGCCTTTAAATTGTTTAACTTGGGTCAAACATTTCGGGTAGCCTTCCACAAGCTTCCCACAATAAGTTGTGTGAAGTTTGGCCCATTCCTCCTGACAGAGCTGGTGTAACTGAGTCAGGTTTGTAGGCCTCCTTGCTCACACACAATTTTTCAGTTCTGTGGTCAGGGCTTTGAGGTCAGGGCTTTGTGATGGCCACTCCAATACCTTGACTTTGTTGTTCTTAAGCCATTTTGCAACAACTTTGGAAGTATGCTTGGGGTCATTGTCCATTTGGAAGACCCATTTGCAACCAAGCTTTAACTTCCTGACTGATGTCTTGAGATGTTGCTTCAAAATATCCATATAATTTTACCTCCTCATGATGCCATCTATTTTGTGACGTGCACCAGTCCCTGCTGCAGCAAAGCAACCCCACAACATGATGCTGCCACCCACATGCTTCACGGATAGGATAGTGTTCTTTGGCTTGCAAGCCTCCCCCTTTTTCCTCCAAACATAATGATGGTCATTATGGCCAAATAGTCATATTTTTGTTTCATCAGACCAGAGTACATTTCTCCAAAAATTATGATCTTTGTCCCGATGTGCAGTTGAAAACCATAGTCTGGCTTTTTAATGGTGGTTTTGGAGCAGTGGCTTCTTCCTTGCTGAGAGGCCTTTCAGGTTATGTCGATATAGGACTCATTTTACTGTGGATATAGATAATTTTGTACCTATTTCCTCCAGCATCTTCACAAGGTCCTTTGCTGTTGTTCTGGGATTGATTTGCACTTTTCGCACCAAAGTACGTTCATCTCTAGGAGACAGAATGCGTCTCCTTCCTGAGTGGTATGATGTCTGCGTGGTCCCATGGTGTTTATACTTGCGTACTATTGTTTGTACAGATGAACGTGGTACCTTCAGGAGTTTGGAATTTGCTCCCAAGGATGAACCAGACTTGTGGAGGTCTACAATTTTTTTTCTGAGGTCTTGGCTGATTTCTTTTGATTTTCCCATGATATCAAGCAAAGAGGCACTGAGTTTGAAGGTAGGCCTTGAAATACATCCACAGGTACACCTTGACTCAAATTATGTCAATTAGACAATCAGAAGTTTCTAAATCCCCCTTCTGTGCCTGATAGGCTGTAACGGGTCCAGTTGATCTGCTATGGACAGGGTAAGGTGCTTACTAACAACCCTTTCCATGCATTTGGCCAAAAGGGGCGCGAGGGCCAAAGGTTAAAGGTCATTTGGTGATTTGGCTCCTGACTTCTTAGGCACTGGTACAATGGTTGACACCTTCCAGGATTTTGGCACTGTACAGGTGCTCAGCAGGAGTTGAAACAGTTGTGTGGAGCAGACCAGCTCAGACCAGCTCAGACCAGCTCAGACCAGTTCAAGAAGAAGAAGAAGAGGAAGAAGAAGGGTAAGGAAATAGAAGTAACAGAAAGCTGAAGAGAACCAGGATAAGATGTAAGACTCCTGAATAGGTAAACAGACAGCGGGCAGCAGGGAATCTGGGCATATACACAGGCTGGTATAATGTGATCTAGTTATAGGGGCATCTGGGCACATAGACAGGCTGGTATAATGTGATCTAGTTATAGGGGCATCTGGGCACATAGACAGGCTGGTATAATGTGATCTAGTTATAGGGGCATCTGGGCACATAGACAGGCTGGTATAATGTGATCTAGTTATAGGGGCATCTGGGCACATAGACAGGCTGGTATAATGTGATCTAGTTATAGGGGCATCTGGGCATATAGACAGGCTGGTATAATGTGCCCTAGTTATAGGGGCATCTGGGCACATAGACAGGCTGGTATAATGTGATCTAGTTATAGGGGCATCTGGGCATATAGACAGGCTGGTATAATGTGCCCTAGTTATAGGGGCATCTGGGCACATAGACAGGCTGGTATAATGTGATCTAGTTATAGGGGCATCTGGGCACATAGACAGGCTGGTATAATGTGATCTAGTTATAGGGGCATCTGGGCATATAGACAGGCTGGTATAATGTGATCTAGTTATAGGGGCATCTGGGCACATAGACAGGCTGGTATAATGTGCCCTAGTTATAGTAGATGACAGACTACTTTTCTAGGAGGTAAATCTTGTCTAAATATCTCCATCCACATCACACCTGCTCTTACCACACTCTGACACATTGTAGAAAGTATCATTCTGCACAGCATTCAGTCTGAGAAGCATGTAATTCCCTATCAGCCAGAGACAGACAGGCCTCACGTTGGTCCCCGGGTCCCTACCTAAACCTACAGTATGTTAGAGTGGGCGTGATGCTATGTCAGAGGGAGAGATGCTGTAGGCTTCACATTATGTTTCATTATGTAGCCTACAACGATGTATGTTATGGGTGTGATGCTGTAGAGGGAGAGAGATAAAGATGGGCCTCCTCACATTTTTCCCATGGTCCTGGCTGGGCTCTGTCGGTGCCAGCTCTCCAATCAGCAACGGCTTCAGAAACTTCCTGACAAAATTCGGATCGAGATGGAATGCGACAAATGCTTCCTAGAAATCAGACACACAGATCAATCTATGTTGTTTAAGAGAAATACATGTCCTTTATTTGTCTCTCAGACAATTAAACACATATTTTAAAAAGTACAAATAAATACTAAATAATAATTAACTGTGAGATTAGTTAAGAGATTATCATGAAATTAGGATCCTGCAATGTACGATCCACTAACAACTAGTGTAATAAGTCATTATCACAATGTACGATCCACTAACAACTAGTGTAATAAGTCATTATCACAATGTACGATCCACTAACAACTAGTGTAATAAGTCATTATCACAATGTACGATCCACTAACAACTAGTGTAGTGTCATTATCACAATGTACGATCCACTAACAACTACTGTAATATGTCATTATCACAATGTACGATCCACTAACAACCAGTGTAATAAGTCATTATCACAATGTACGATCCACTAACAACTAGTGTAATAAGTCATTATCACAATGTACGATCCACTAACAACTAGTGTAATAAGTCATTATCACAATGTACGATCCACTAACAACTAGTGTAATAAGTCATTATCACAATGTACGATCCACTAACAACTAGTGTAATATGTCATTATCACAATGTACGATCCACCAGCAACTAGTGTAATATGTCATTATCACAATGTACGATCCACTAACAACTAGTGTAATAAGACATTATCACAATGTACGATCCACTAACAACTAGTGTAATGTGTCATTATCACAATGTACGATCCACTAACAACTACTGTAATATGTCATTATCACAATGTACGATACACTAACAACCAGTGTAATAAGTCATTATCACAATGTACGATCCACTAACAACTACTGTAATATGTCATACCTACAACATTATAACATTTGCAACAGTCTTCCTGGAATAACTTGAGAACATTTCACCAACAACTTCCATAGTTAGGCTACTGACCGTGGCATCTTCTCCAGCAAAGTGACTGATGACCCTGATGCCCCCCGGGTGTCTCTTCGCCCACTGGGTAATATTATAGACCTTCCTGTCGATGACCAACCACTGGTCGCTTCTGTGGCAGTGCTTCTGGACCTCTTCCCAGGTATAGACTGCACTGCCACCTCGCCCTCCATCGGGCCCAACCCCGTCACCCTTGGCCGGCTCGCTTGACTCCGTCTGCTGACCTCCGCCCCCCATCCTCGGTTCTCTCTGCTCCACTCACACCGTCGCTGTGTCGGCTGCGCTCTGTCCAGTCTGTCCAACTGAAACACACTGAGGACCAGTCAAATGCAATGTACAGAGAGGAAGTCAGGGAATGGAATCAGATCATGCTATCTGAGCCAAGTCACACCTACATGGTGAAATGGTGTGACTCTTCTACAGTTTGATTTTTATTGGGATGAGTCTTGTCCTGGAGGCAGATCTGAGAGATTTCCACTAGATAAGCCAGCTGCAAAGTCAAAATTGGCTATATTCAAACATTTATAAAAACAAACATTTGCTTTTTGGTCTTAATTTAAGATTAGGGTTAGGTTTAAAATCGGATTTGATGACTGTGGCTGTGCTATCTAGTGACCATTCTGCAGAGCTGCCTCCAGAACAAGAATCATGATGAAAAACGCTAACCTGCGATTCTTTCGCCCGAGAGAAGGGAGATGTTTTCCAGACAGCGTTGTACAACAAAATGTGTTGTTCAATTCATTTGCTGAAAATATCGAATGACGAATACCTGTAGAGGCGCAAGAATGTTAGCCAGTCTGGGTCCTGTAATTCCGTGGAATTCATTTTCTACCAACATCAAACCATTAAAAATGTTGCTCAAAATATCTAATAACGAAAACCTGTAGCATTCTGTATGGAGTTTCTATTCTAATCTGTGGAGCATCGATGCGATTTACCACGATGTTTATTTGTAACACTATATTAGAATAGAGACAAAGAGCATTGAAATGTTCTCATCAATAAATAATAAAGAATACGGAGATGCGCCATTGTGTGGGCATGGACTCCTCTTCTGTTCCGCATATGTTTCCCGAGTTTTATATGACACACAGTGCAACTCTTTATGAGTGTTTCACGTTAATGTCTGTATAATGACACACATGATAAAATCCAATAGTCCATTGGCGTGTCATCCCTTTCAGAAATCCCCAGGCTACATGACATTAAATTAATGTAGATTAAAGTACATTTAAAGTAAATTAAATTATATAAAATCGAATAGTCGTGTCATCCCTTACAGAAATCCCCAGGCTACATGACATTACATTAAATCAGGCTATATTGTGATCAACAATATAACGCAATTATACAATGATGATGTGGCTACAGAATGAATAGAATAGCTGCACTCACCAACATTTCCAGATGTGCAATCCTCTCTCTCTCTTCCTCTCTCCTTGTCCTATTCATGCAGATACATTTACTTCTTTCTGATCACCCGTCTCATCATCTATCCAATCAAATCACCAGTAGGCTACTAACGGTATATTTCGTTACATAACTAACTGTAGCTCACTCTGGTCATTCACCCACCCACAAGTTCCCTAAACAATTCCATGCCGATCATTCGAGTCTCTCGTCCAATGGGGTTATTTCACTAGACAGCTGGCATATCTGCAATTGGTTCACAACAGTTTATTCGAATTGTATAAAAAAAGTCCGTCCCTATCAATCTGATTGGCCTTCAGGACTGTCAAAGGCTTGCCTATTCCAACCAATCAGGACGCTCTTGGACGCCCTCACGCTGTCACACGAAGAAGATAACACAAACGGGGCTGTCCTATCTCCAACTCCAAGTTTAACATTTAATTCTTCACTTTAGTTACATACGTGTTTTTTTACATTTTTTTTTATAGATCCATCAATCCACTCCGTTAAATAAATGTAACCCGAGTCATCATTATCTAGTGGATAGAAATTAACTAAACCAAAACATTTTCCGTGCTACCCTTTTACAGTCACGAAGGGTTCATTTAACTGCGGTATTAGTGTAACGAGTTATAATCTACAGCCCATAAGGGTTCGCTAAAGTATGGTGCGCGGACTTTGTACATTAATAAAATGAGTAAAGTCCCCTTGATATGGATTTTTCCTCCTGTTCTCTAAACGGAGTTCTTGATTTGCGTATCCATTTTCATTTCCCCGCACCACACTCACACCCCAGTAGCATCTACCACCAGTCACATACAAGATAAGAATAAACCTTCATACACTTCAATAAAACGTTGCTCTAATGACTAACATCAGTAAGACGACCACACTATTATATCATATGGAGCCATACCTTCTTACTCTACGGAGGCTTTGCATACGAATGCTTTCTCTGAGCAGGCCTCTGATATCCTGTTGCCAAGGGAACACCTTATACATAAAACATAACATAACACATTAATAGGCAATTACAGCTGAAGGACAGAACTATGTAAAATTATATAATACATAACTTTAATAGACAGGTATGGAACTACATAAATTAGATATAAAAAAAGGCAATAGAGCAACACAGTGGAGGTGTCATAATACCCAGAAAACCTTGCGGTCAAACAGTGAAATGGTACCCATTGTTTTCCACCATTAATTTTTCCCATGAGGGATTTTAGAAACACTGAACCAATGAATGGTGGGAAAATGATTGGCACCATTTCCCTGTTTGACTGCTAGGTTTTGTGTCAGCCTCCAGTATTTATGCTGCAGTAGTTTACGTGTCGGGGGGCTAGGGTCAGTTTGTTATATCTGGAGTACTTCTCCTGTCCTATTCGCTGTCCTGTGTGAATCTAAGTGTGCGTTCTCTAATTTTCTCCTTCTCTCTTTCTTTCTCTCTCTCGGAGGACCTGAGCCCTAGGACCATGCCCCAGGACTACCTGACATGATGACTCCTTGCTGTCCCCAGTCCACCTGGCCATGCTGCTGCTCCAGTTTCAACTGACCTGAGCCCTAGGACCATGCCCCAGGACTACCTGACTTGATGACTCCTTGCTGTCCCCAGTCCACCTGGCCATGCTGCTGCTCCAGTTTCAACTGTTCTGCCTTACTATTATTCGACCATGCTGGTCATTTATGAACATTTGAACATCTTGGCCATGTTCTGTTATAATCTCCACCCGGCACAGCCAGAAGAGGACTGGCCACCCCACATATGCTCTCTCTAATTCTCTCTTTCTTTCTCTCTCTCAGAGGACCTGAGCCCTAGGACCATGCCCCAGGACTACCTGACATGATGACTCCTTGCTGTCCCCAGTCCACCTGGCCATGCTGCTGCTCCAGTTTCCACTGTTCTGCCTTACTATTATTCGACCATGCTGGTCATTTATGAACATTTGAACATCTTGGCCATGTTCTGTTATAATCTCCACCCGGCACAGCCAGAAGAGGACTGGCCACCCCACATAGCCTGGTTCCTCTCTAGGTTTCTTCCTAGGTTTTGGCCTTTCTAGGGAGTTTTTCCTAGCCACCGTGCTTCTACACCTGCATTGCTTGCTGTTTGGGGTTTTAGGCTGGGTTTCTGTACAGCACTTTGAGATATCAGCTGATGTACGAAGGGCTATATAAATAAATTTGATTTGATTTGATTTGATTTGTGGTTATTGTGAATTATACTGTGGTAGACTGAGCAAAAATATAAACGCAACATGTAAATCATTGGTCCAATGTTTCATGTGCAGAAAAAATAATTTATATACATATTAAAAGCTTATTTCTCTCAAATGTTGTGCACAAATGTGTTTACATCCTTCTTAGTGAGCATTTCTCCATTGCGAAGATAATCCATCCACCTGACAGGTGTGGCATATCAATAAGCTGATTAAAATAACATGATCATTACACAGGTGCACCTTGTGCCTGGGGACAATAAAAGGCCACTCTAAAACGTGCCGTTTTGTCACATAACACAATGCCACAGATGTCTCAAGTTTTGAGGGAGAGTGCAATTGGCATGTTGACTGCAGGAATGTCCATCAGAGCTGTAGCCAGAGTATTTAATGTTGATTTCTCTACCATAAGCTGCCTCCAATGTCGTTTTAGAGAATTTGGCAGTACGTCCAACCGGCCTCACAACAGCGGACCGTGTGTAACCACACCAGCCCAGGACCTTTACATCCAGCTTCTTCACCTGTGGGATCGTCTGAGACCAGCCACCCAGACAGGTGATGAAAGGTGTGGGTTTGCACAGCCAAACCATTTCTGCACAAACCGTAAGAAACCGTCTCAGGGAAGTTCATCTGCATATTCGTCATCCTCACCAGGTTTTTGACCTGTGTGCAGTTCGTCATCGTAACTGACTTCAGTGGGCAAAAGTTCACATTCGATGGCCACTGGCATGCTGGAGAAATGTGCTCTTCAAGGATTAATTCCGGTTTCAACTGTACCAGGAAGATAGCATCATGTGGGCGAGTGGTTTGCTGATGTCAAAGTTGTGGACAGAGTGCCCCCATGGTGGCGGTGGGGTTATGGTTTTGGCAGGCATAAGCTTTCAGATGTCGAACACAATTGCATTTTATCGATGTCAGTTTGAATGCACAGAGATACTGTGTCAAGATCCTGAGGTACACAATTCCTGGAAGCTGAAAATATCCCAGTTCTCCCATGTCCTGCATACTCACCAGACATGTCTCATACTGAGCATGTTTGGGATGCTCTGGATTGACGTGTACGACAGCGTGTTTCAGTTCCCGCCAATATCCTGAAACTTCACACATTCCACAGGCCACAAATCAACAGCCTGATCAACTCTATGTGAAGAAGATGTGTCACACTGAATGAAGCGAATGGTGGTCACACCAAATACTGACTGGTTTTCTGATTCACGCCCCTGTCCTTTAAAAAAATATATATCTGTTATCAACAATCAACCAATCACAGGCCAGCCTGGCAGACTGTCAACCAATCACAGGGATGGTGTGTTCAGGGTGATGAGCTGTGTTGCTTTTACGCCAAACATAACGTTTTGCATTGTTGCCAAAAAGTTCAATTTTGGTTTCATCTGACCAGAGCACCTTCTTCCACATGTTTGGTGTGTCTCCCAGGTGGCTTGTGGCAAACTTTAAACGACACTTTTTATGGATATCTTTAAGAAATGGCTTTCTTCTTGCCACTCTTCCATAAAGGCCAGATTTGTGCAATATACGACTGATTGTTGTCCTATGGACAGAGTCTCCCACCTCAGCTGTAGATCTCTGCAGTTCATCCAGAGTGATCATGGGCCTCTTGGCTGCATCTCTGATCAGTCTTCTCCTTGTATGAGCTGAAAGTTTAGAGGGACGGCCAGGTCTTGGTAGATTTGCAGTGGTCTGATACTCCTTCCATTTCAATATTATCGCTTGCACAGTGCTCCTTGGGATGTTTAAAGCTTGGGAAATCTTTTTGTATCCAAATCCGGCTTTAAACTTCTTCACAACAGTATCTCGGACCTGCCTGGTGTGTTCCTTGTTCTTCATGATGCTCTCTGCGCTTTTAACGGACCTCTGAGACTATCACAGTGCAGGTGCATTTATACAGAGACTTGATTACACACAGGTGGATTGTATTTATCATCATTAGTCATTTAGGTCAACATTGGATCATTCAGAGATCCTCACTGAACTTCTGGAGAGAGTTTGCTGCACTGAAAGTAAAGGGGCTGAATAATTTTGCACGCCCAATTTTTCAGTTTTTGATTTGTTAAAAAAGTTTGAAATATCCAATAAATGTCGTTCCACTTCATGATTGTGTCCCACTTGTTGTTGATTCTTCACAAAAAAATACAGTTTTATATCTTTATGTTTGAAGCCTGAAATGTGGCAAAAGATCGCAAAGTTCAAGGGGGCCGAATACTTTCGCAAGGCACTGTATATATATATATATCTGTTATCAACAATCAACCAATCACAGGCCAGCCTGGCAGACTGTCAACCAATCACAGCCCAGCATGGCTGCTTACCATCACACCAGATACTGACCGGTTTTCTGATCCAACGAAAACTGAAGGTATCTATGACCAACAGAGGCGTATCTGTATTCCCCGTCATGTGACATTCATAGATTAGGGCCTTGTGAATTTATTTAAATGGACCGATTTCCTTTATATTAACTCAGTAAAAACATTTCAAATTGTTGCATGTTTCTTTTATATTTTTGTTCAGTGTACATTTTTATTAAGAATACACACTTTCATATTCTTATGCCTTAGCAATCCATGCAAAATGTACTCATAATAATGGCTACATTCAGTTGCTTACTGTTACAATTGCGGATCCTAAATACTGTTGAAGTAATATGGCTACAGGTTCATCTGCCTCACCTAAAGCCCATTCTGGTGGGAAGGTGCTATAGACCACCGAGTGCTAACAGTCAGTATCTGGGTAATATATGTGAAATGCTTGATAATGTATGTGATATCAACAGAGAAGTATATTTTCTGACTGACCTAAATATTGACTGGCTGCTCATCCAAGAAAAACTGTCAAACTGTAACCATTGCCTGCCACCTGGATCAGGTTATCAGTCAACCTACCAGGGTAGTTACAAACAGCACAGGAATTAAATCATCAACATGTATTGATCACATCTTTACTAATACTGCAGAAATCTGCTGTAAAGCAGTATCCAAATCAATCAGATGTATTGATCATAAAATAAAAGCAATATCTAGGAAATGTATTCCGATGTTGATGATGTAAAAAAATATTAGCTGGTCTGTGGTTTGTAATGAGGAGCAACAAGACTCTACACTTGATAGATTTATGAAATGACTTACTTCAGTTACTAATAGACCCTTTCTTCTTCAAGGTTGCTGCCCCTATCAATGCCAAGCCTATCTCTGACCATTTTTAACCAGTCTCTCCTCTCTGGGAAGGTTCCCACAGCTTGGAAAGCAGCCAAGGTCCGTATTTTATTGAAAGGGGGAGATCAATCTGATCCTAACTGTTACAGGTATATTTCTATTTTGCCCTGTTTATCAAAAGTGTTGGAAAAACGTAATAATCAACTGACTGGCTTTCTTGATGACTACAGTATTCTTTCTGGTATGCAATCTTTTCAGGTTATGGATGTGTCACTGCAACCTTGAAGGTCCTCAATCATGTCACTATTGCCCTTGATTCTAAGCAATGTTGTGCTGCTATTTTTATTGACTTGGCCAAAGCTTTGATACGGTAGACCATTCCATTCTTTTGGGCCGGCTAAGGAGTATTGGTGTCTCTGAGGGGTCTTTGGTCAAGTTTGCTAACTACCTCTCTCAAAGAGCGAAGTGTATAATGTCAGAACATCTGCTGTCTCAGCCACTGCCTGTCACAAAGGGAGTACCCCAAGGCTCGATCCTAGGTTCTTCTCAATTTACATCAACAACATAGCTCAGGCAGTAGGAAGCTCTCTTATCGATTTATATGCAGATGATACAGTCTTCTACTCAGCTGGCCCCTCCCCGGATTTTGTGTTAAATGCTCTACAACAAAGCTTTCTTAGTGTCCAATAAGCTTTCTCTGCCATTAACCTTGTTCTGAATACCTCCAAAACAAAGGTCACGTGGTTTGGTAGGAAGAATGCCCCTCTTCCCACAGGTGTGATTACTACCTCTGAAGGTTTAGAGCTTGAGGTAGTCACCGCATACAAGTACTTGAGAGGATGGCTCGACGGTACACAGTCCTTCTCTCAGCACATATCAAAGCTGCATGCTAAAGTTAAATCTAGACTTGTTTTCCTCTATTGTAATCGCTCCTCTTTCACCCCAGCTGCCAAGCTAACCCTGATTCAGATGACCATCCTACCCATGCTAGATTATGGAGACATAATTTAGAGACAGGCAGGTAAGGGTGCTCTCGAGTGGGTAGGCGTTCTTTCCCTGCAGCCCTCATCCTCCACATACAACACCGTTTTGCCAGTCACATACTGTTAAAGGTCAACAAAGCACACATATCCCTGGGTCGCTCGTCTTTTCAGTTCGCTGCAGCTAGCGACTGGAACGAGCTTCAACAAACACTCAAACTGTAAATAAATTAACAACAAACTTCCAGCACATTTATACAAACACAAATGACTGATGATTGGCTGAGAGAAACTGACAATAAAATTATTGTGGAAGCTGTTTTGTTAGACTTCAGTGCGGCTTTCGACATTATCGATCATAGTATACTGCTGTAAAAACATATGTTGAATGGCTTTACGCCCCCTGCTATACTGCGGATAAAGAGTTACCTGTCTAACAGAACACAGAGGGTGTCTTTAATGGAAGCCTCACCAACATAATCCAAGTAGGAACAGGAATTCCCCAGGGCAGCTGTCCAGGCCCTTTACTTTTTTCAATGTTTACTAACGACCTGCCACTGGCTCTGAGTAAAGCCTGTGTGTCTATGTATGAGGATGACTCAACACTATACAGGTCAACTACCACAGTCATTGCAACACTTCACAAAGAGATGAAGTCAGTTTCAGAATGGGTGGTAAGAAATAAGTTAGTCTGACATATTTAAAAAACTAAAATCATTGTATTTGGGACAAATCATTCACTAAAACCTAAACCTCAACTAAATCTTGAAATGAAAAAATGTGGAAATTGAGCAAGTTGAAGAGACTAAACTGCTTGGAATAACCCTGGATTGTAACCTGTCATGGTCAAAACATATTGATACAACAGTAGCTAAGATGGGGAGAAGTCTGTCCATAATAAGCGCTGCTCTGCATTCTTAACAGCACTATCAACAAGGCAGGTCCTACATGCCCTAGTTGTGTTGCACTTGGACTACTGCCCAGTCGTGTGGTCAGGTGCCACAAAGAGGGACAAAGAGGGAAAATTACAATTGGCTCAGAACAGGGCAGCACGGCTGGCCCTTAATTTAGACATACAGCTAATATTAATCATATGCATGTCAATCTCTCATGGCTCAAAGTAGAGGAGAGATTGACTTCATCACTACTTGTTTTTGTAAGAAGTATTGCCATTTGTTGCTCTTAAATAACGTCTACAATTGCAGGTTCTGATGCTAATCTCTCACAACCAGCTGTTCTGTTTACTACAGTGAGAATCTCAACACATTAGGAACCACCTTGGTTGTCCCGTTTGACATCAATACTGTTCATAATAATGTGATTCATAGATGCTACTGAATGCAGCAAGTGTAACAAAAATGACAATGGAAATGCAACAATTCCTCCAGCTAACCACAGCTTTTATTTTACCTTTATTTAACAAGTCAGTTGAGAACACATTCTTATTTTCAATGACAGCCTAAGAATAGTGGGTTAACTGCCTTTTTCAGGGGCAGAACAACAGGTTTTTACCTTGTCAGCTCTGGGATTTGATCTTGCAACCTTTCAGTTACAAGTCCAACGCTCTAACCACTAGGCTACCTGCCGCCCCTTCACTCTAACCACTAGGCTACCTGCCGCCCCTCCACTCTAACCACTAGGCTACCTGCCGCCCCTCCACTCTAACCACTAGGCTACCTGCCGCCCCTCCACTCTAACCACTAGGCTACCTTCCGCCCCTCCACTCTAACCACTAGGCTACCTTCCGCCCCTCCACTCTAACCACTAGGCTACCTTCCGCCCCTCCTCTCTAACCACTAGGCTACCTGCCGCCCCTCCACTCTAACCACTAGGCTACCTTCCGCCCCTCCACTCTAACCGCTAGGCTACCTTCCGCCCCTCCACTCTAACCACTAGGCTACCTTCTGCCCCTCCACTCTAACCACTAGGCTACCTGCCGCCCCTCCACTCTAACCACTAGGCTACCTTCCGCCCCTCCACTCTAACCACTAGGCTACCTTCCGCCCCTCCACTCTAACCACTAGGCTACCTTCCGCCCCTCCACTCTAACCGCTAGGCTACCTTCCGCCCCTCCACTCTAACCACTAGGCTACCTTCTGCCCCTCCACTCTAACCACTAGGCTGCCTTCCGCCCCTCCACTCTAACCACTAGGCTACCTGTCGCCCCTCCACTCTAACCACTAGGCTACCCTGCCGCCCCTCCACTCTAACCACTAGGCTACCCTGCCGCCCCTCCACTCTAACCACTAGGCTACCTTCCGGCCCTCCACTCTAACCACTAGGCTACCTGCCGCCCCTCCACTCTAACCACTAGACTACCTGCCGCCCCTACACTCTAACCACTAGGCTACCCTGCCGCCCCTCCACCCTAACCACTAGGCTACCTGCCGCCCCTCCACTCTAACCACTAGGCTACCTGCCGCCCCTCCACTCTAACCACTAGGCTACCTTCCGCACCTCCACTCTAACCACTAGGCTACCTTCCGCCCCTCCACTCTAACCACTAGGCTACCTGCCGCCCCAACTGAGCCATTCAGCTCATAAATGGCTAAATACGGAGTTTCCTCCCATCCTTCGACTGAATCCTTCACCTCAGCAAATGTGATGGAGTTTCCAAATGTGATGGAGTTTCCAACCGTGTTGTAGTTTCCAACCGTGTTGTAGTTTCCAACCGTGTTGTAGTTTCCAACCGTGTTGGAGTTTCCAAATGTGTTGTAGTTTCCAACCGTGATGGAGTTTCCAACCGTGTTGGAGTTTCCAACCGTGTTGGAGTTTCCAAATGTGTTGTAGTTTCCAACCGTGATGGAGTTTCCAACCGTGTTGGAGTTTCCAACCGTGTTGGAGTTTCCAACCGTGTTGGAGTTTCCAAATGTGTTGGAGTTTCCTCCCCGCTAAAGTTTCAACTGAATCCTTCACTTTAGCTACGTGTGGATTTTTTTAGAGCTCCATCACTCCACTCAGTCATCATTAAGATCAGATGGGTTTCACATACGTCCTTCGCCCTTTCTACTGAATAGAAATGAACTAAACCAAACATTTGTGGTGGGCTCCATGTGTGGCTTTTGATCATTTCTTTGGATTCCTCATGTCTAAGTCATCGTTAGAAAAAGTTTGGGCCAAATTGGATGTTAGGTACTATATGTATTCAATGTTTTATGAATCCTATGAATTTTGGGCAATCAATTTTAGGTTAATTTCTCAGAGATTAAATTATATTTCAGCAAAATAATGTTGCAAGAATGTTAAACTTATCCATTTGTAAGAACAGAAACGATTTCAGAACAATCTGTGTTACAGTGTACCGACCATAAAGGGTTAGCTAAGGTACAGTGTAATGTGTTACAGTGTACCGACCATAAAGGGTTAGCTAAGGTACAGTGTAATGTGTTACAGTGTACCGACCATAAAGGGTTAGCTAAGGTACAGTGTAATGTGTTACAGTGTACCGACCATAAAGGGTTAGCTAAGGTACAGTGTAATGTGTTACAGTGTACCGACCATAAAGGGTTAGCTAAGGTACAGTGTAATGTGTTACAGTGTACCGGCCATAAAGGGTTAGCTAAGGTACAGTGTAATGTGTTACAGTGTACCGACCATAAAGGGTTAGCTAAGGTACAGTGTAATGTGTTACAGTGTACCGACCATAAAGGGTTAGCTAAGGTACAGTGTAATGTGTTACAGTGTACCGACCATAAAGGGTTAGCTAAGGTACAGTGTGCTGCCTTTGGACGAAACTGGACGAGTTGTGTTTTTTTTTTCCATTTTCATTCCCTGCAGCACCACCACACTCACACCCCAGTAGCATCTACCACCAGTCACATACAAGATAAGAATAAACCTTCATACACTTCAATAAAACTTCCCTCTAATGACTAACATCAGTAAGACGACCACACTATTATATCATATGGAGCAATACCTTCTTACTCTACGGAGGCTTTGCTTACGAATGCTTTCTCTGAGCAGGCCCCTTATGTCCCGTTGCCAAGGCAACACCTTATCTTGAACTTTAACCCAAACATCCGATGTGAGGGAGGGAGGGAGATGCTACAGCTATTTAGGTCAGAGGCATTGTGATGTTTTATCAGTTTTTATAAGCTAATGTTGCTGCTTGTTTGAGTGATTTGAGATGGCAGGGAGTTCTGAGAATAGTGAGCAAGACAGGCCTCTCCCCTATCTAGAAAACAATTTAATCGAAATGCCTTGACCATGACAATTTACAGTTTAAGTTGACACTGAGAAGTTTAGTTTCCTCAACTTGTTCTATAGACACATTTTTCATAACCAGATCTAGCTTAGGTCTAGAGTTTAAGGAAGGATTTGTACCAAAAACTATGCTCTTAATCTTAGATATATTCAGAACTAGTTTATTGCTGGCCACCATTCTGAAACTAACTGCAAGTCTTTGTTTAGAGTTGCAGTGATTTCACTATCTGTGGCCGCCGATAAGTACAGTGTTGAATCACAAGCCTAGATAGACACACAGGCTTTGTTAAAAGCTCATTGTAAATCATTATTAAAAATAGAAAACAATAAAGGGCCAAGACAGCTTCCTTGTGGAATTCCACACTTTACATGTATTACATTAGAGAGGCTTCCATTGAAGAAAAAACCCCTGTGTTCTGTTAGATAGATAGCTTTTGATCCATGATACAACAGAGGGTGTACAACAATAACACACACGTTTTTCTGCTAACAGGTTATGGTCAATGATATCAAAGGCCAATCATCAGTCATTTGTGTCAGTGCAGTACATGTAGAATGCCCTTCTCTACAGGCTGAAAGCCTATTGTTCATTTATTCATAGAGAAATAGCATTGTATTTGATTCAAACACAATTATTTCCAAATGTTTGCTAAGAGCCGACAGTAGACTTATTGGTCTGCTGTTAGAATCAGAAAAGGGGGCTTTACCATTCCTGTGTAGTGGAAAGTCTTCTTCTCTAGGCCCAGTCCTGTACAATATTCTGCTCTAGGTGAGACAAAATAAAATGGACACCCTCTTCCTATCCCCACACAAAGTCGAATAGTAGCCTAGGCTATACAGTGTCATCCCAGAATGCACTTTTATGAAAGTCTATCTATGTGGTATGCAAAACAGGCATTTGCATAGGCTTTATTGTCCTGATACCTAACAAAAACTTAAGACCAGCGGTTGGAACCGGTTCAGGGAACAGAAAGTTTGGTTAAGCCAATATTTTGTCCATTAAAATAACATCAAATTAATCAGAAATACAGTGTAGACATTGTTAATGTTGTAAATGACTATTGTAGCTGGAAACGGCTGATTTTTTAATGGAATATCTACATAGGCTTACAGAGGCCCATAATCAGCAACCATCACTCCTGTGTTCCAATGGCACGCTGGGTTAGTTCATCTGAGATTTATCATTTTAAAATGCTAATTGATCATTATTAAACCCATTTGCAATCATATTAACACCTGGTATAGAGGTCCTTGAAGGCAGGGAGCTCGGCCCCAGTGATGTACTGGGCCGTATACACTACCATCTGTAGCGCCTTGCGGTCGGATGCCAAGCAGTTGCCATACCAGGCGGTGATGCAGCCAGTGAAGATGCTCTCAATGGTGCAGCTGTAGAACTATTTGAGGATCTGAGGACCCATACCAAATAATTTCAGCCTCCTAAGGGGGAAGAGCTGTTGCTGTGTTTGGACCATGATAGGTCCTTAGTGATGTGGACACCGAGGACCTTAAAGCTCCCGACCCGCCCCACTACAGCCTGTCGATGTGACATGTTCTCCATTTCCTGTAGTAAATGATAAACTCCTTTGTCTTGCCCACGTTGAGGGAGAGGTTGTTGTCCACACAGCCAGATCTCAGATCTTACCGTCGTCGGTGATCAGGCCTATCACCGTTGTGTTGTTGGCAAACTTAATGATGTTGAAGTCATGAGCGGCCAGATTGTCATGGGTGAACAGGGAGTACAGGAGGGGACTGAGCACGCACCCCTGAAGGACCCCCGTGTTGAGGGTCAGGGTGGTGGATGTGTTGTTGCCTACCCTCACCACCTGGGGGGCAGTCTGACAGAAGGTCCATGATCCAGTTGTGGAGGGAGGTGTTCAGTCCCAGGGTCCTTAACTTAGTGACGAACTTGGAAGGCACTCTGGTGTTGAACGCAGAAATGTAGTCAATGAATAGCATTCTCACATAGGTGTTCCTTCTGTCCAGGTGGGAAAGGGCAGTGTGGAGTGCAATAGAGATTGCATCATCTTTGCATCTGTCGGCGTGGTATGCAAATTGGAGTGGGTCTAGAGTTTCTGGGATAATGGTGTTGATGTGAGCCATGACCAGCATTTCAAAGCTCTTCATGTCTCCAGATGTGAGTGCTACGGCGTGGTAGTCATTTAGACAGGTTGCCTTAGTGTTCTTAGGCAACAGGGGACTATGGTGGTTTGCATGAAACGTGTAGGTATTACAGACTGGGTCAGAGAGAGTTTGAAAATGTCAATGAAGCCACTTGCCAGTTGGTCAGTGCATGCTCTGAGTACACATCCTGGTAATGTTTAAAGGTCTAATCACATCGACTACGGAGAGCAAACAGTCGCCCAGAATAGCTGGAAGAACATTGTCTTGTTTGCTTATGGCCGTATACAGCTCGTTGAATGCAGTCTTTGTGCCAGCATTGGCTTGTGGTGGTAAATAGACAGCAAAAAAATACAGATGAATACTCTCTTGGTTAATAGTATGGTCTACAGCTTATCATGAGCTATTCTAACTCAGCCGAACAGAACCTCCAGACTTCCTTAATATTAGCGTTTGCTGTCGTTAATAAAGAGACACAAACCACCCACCACATCACAGAGACTATTATGACATCACTGAAATGATCTATTATGACATCACAGGGTTCTAACTGGGCTGACTGTGTGGCATGGTAGATTCCCGTGGCGACAGGTTTGTGATTGGTTGCTGCTGTACGCTGCCAGAACTGTCAATAAAGAGGTTATGTGTTCTGTTGTGAGCACAATGCTTAATGGTCGAATCAGAAGGGACTCTTTAGGTCAGTTTACTTACTGCTCAACTCCTGGGACAAGAGTAGTCGATTATGCCATCACTGACATTGACCCCTCCTCCGTTAGTGCATTCACTGTCAGACCACAGACACCATTGTCAGATCACAGTCAGATCAACATGTTTTCTGAAGAAATTAACAATCATCTTACCGGACTCTGCCGTTTTGTCCTGCCAATGCATAGAAACACCAGCTAGATGTCCTGTATATTATATATGTCCTTGTTCAACCATGACCCTGAGAAGCAGAGGATGTTACAAGTCATAATGTCCCGTCCTATAGGACAGTCTCGAACGGAGCTCGTACAGTTTATTCTTCGGCACATTCGCCAATATAACGCAGGGTAGAGGAGGAAGTGTGGGATGAGGGGAGTTGGACTCTCTAAATCTTATGTTTACAGTTTCTGTTTTTCCTTTCCAAACTGTCTCTGAATCTGGAGGCATTGGAAGTGTTTTCGGCTGGAGATGACTCAGTGGAGAACATTCCAGCCACTTGGCAGTGTAGCGGTCGGTCGGTCGGTCGGTCGGTCGGTCGGTCGGTCGGTCCAAAGTGAGACGGACGGACGGAAAGGAAAACAAACTGAGAACCACCTTTTCTGATAAGTTTTCTTCCAAAAATGAACACACACACACACACACACACACAGACAGACAGACAGACAGACAGACAGACAGACAGACAGACAGACAGACAGACAGACAGACAGACAGACAGACAGACAGACAGACAGACAGACAGACAGACAGACAGACAGACAGACAGACAGACAGACAGACAGACAGACAGACAGACAGACAGACAGACAGACAGACAGACAGACAGACAAACTTACCAAGTCAATTCAAACCTGCCAAATTCAGAGATAAACAACCTTTCAAAAACACCAACAAGTCTGAATAACAGACAATGTTAAAAGGAGAGGCCGTCCGTCTATCTGTCTGTGTGTGTGTGTGTTCATTTTTGGAAGTGAGGACCAAAAAGGTGGTTCTCACTTTGTTTTCCTTTCAATGACCTGACCAAAATATTCATCTGGCAAAAGTTTCTCAGTGAACCTCACTAAGATAGAATGAATGTTATGGCAGGTGTTTGTTTCTCTGTGCTCTTTGGCTCCCCTTGAAGGACACACATGTGTACTGCAGTGAGAGTTTCTAATTGGCTGGCAGAAAACATATGGATTTTTCCAATTGGACCACAGTGTCTGGTTCAGGAATTTTTGTGATTGGCTAGAATTTGCAATTTGCAAGGAGGGAGGGAAGAGGCGTGGATTGGAGCGTTTATTGGCGACATTGGAAACTGTCTGATGAATCCAAAACTAAAATTAATAAAATAATAAAATAAAATAAAACAAAAATACCTTGATCACTGTGAACAGCTAACCAACCAAACCTGGTTGAGTTTATGTCCTATTTATCTCTCAATGTATGTATGTACATTTACGGTATATACAATATGTATATTAAAAAAATGTGGGTCCAAATAATGAACATTTTATTACGATTATCCAGATTAAATGCATATAATTGTGTTTAACTTGACATCATTATATCCCATTTCAATCCATATCTTTTATATTTTACAAACAATTAAGTTATTTAAAAATATCTATATTGTAATGTCAAATGCTTTATTTTTGTCAGGACATAGTCTTCCACAGGACAGGGTCTGTGTTACTGGGTAGATTTAAGAATTAGTAGATTTGAGTGAAAATTTGACATTTGGAATATTGATAGATGTTCGGGAGGAAAAGTTGTCTCTACAGCCAATCAGTGAGATTCTAGATCTGTGCTATGTCATAATATCTACAGCAAAACAACGTATTTTGTATACTTCTGTGTTAGAGAGCATGTGAGAAGCTCAGATGGATTGAGTCTGGTCATGTAAAATGACATATTTGAATGGCAAATGCTTAGTTTTCTTTTGTCAGTACAATGTCTTCCACAAGACAGGGGGTGTTTCTCCATATGCATTCTACCGTGCTTCACACTCTCATGCTCCAAGTGTGTTCCCCCGAGGACGTTCATTTGTGTTCCTGTGCGGACGAGAGTGTGGAGAGCACATAAAACATGTAATTACCTCACGATGCACCTCCCCATTCACTGACCCATCCATCAGCCAGGACAATGGCAACAATAGAGACTAAACAACATTATACAGTAAGAAAAACGTTTAACTTGATAATAATCAGCTAGATATATGTGAATCGTAATCTAGCTAGCCAGCTAGCTAGCTAAACAGGGAAAAATTACCTAAAACAAGGTTGATGTCAATTGTTCGTTGGTAGCTAGTTAACAATTCTTCATGGCTAGCAAGCTAGCCAGTTAGCCCTGTTGACTTAGTATGGACTGGCACATTCACCGAACCTTCCTTCTTCTGGGCCAATAGAGATGAATCAAGATACACAAAGCAAATGTTTTACTTCATAACTATCAGCTAGCTATATGTGAATCGTAGTAATGTAGCTAATCAGATAGTATAACTTGGCAACATGTCGGAGTGTATTTTCTCTCCCTTCAGCTTAAATAACGTCCGCCATTAATTTAAAGCAAATGTTAGTAATTTTTTACATTGTTGCGTCAAATTTCTTTGCCTACTTTCCATTGACGTTTGCATTGATGCATGTACAAACGGAGTACGCGTTCGAGAAGTGCCCTCCGTTGCTTGGTTTAAGTATTGTTATTGTAACTGTCTGGTAGGGCCAAAATTATTCCATTTGGGTCTAATAAATCTAATTGAAAATCCATAAACCATTTTCAATTCAGCAGTGCGTTTAGCAAACAGATTTGAAATCATGTTGCGAACAGAAACAGGAGGAACCTGAATACAATTATCTTTTTACCAGATCTAATGTGTTATATTCTCCTACATTAATTACACATTTCCACAAACTTCAAAGTGTTTCCTTTCAAATGGTACCAAGAATATGCATATCCTTGTTTGCGGTCCTGAGCTACAGGCAGTTAGATTTGGGTATGTGATTTTAGGCGAAAATTGAAGGGAAAAAAAGGGTCCGATCCTTAAGAGGTTTGCTTCAATCACATACTGTAACTGAAACTATGGACACATTTCAAAGTCACTACAGCCAATCAGTGAGCAGCACCAAGCCATTGTTTGGCAAAAGAAGGACAATTCAAAAAAGGCAATTTACCTGAAATGAAAAACAAAACTTAGAGGTTTAATTATGGATTTATCGATTTATGGATTTATGGATTTATGGATTTATGGATTTTCAGTAGTGATGGGGGTGCCTTTCCAAAACATGTCCAATCTATTGAACTTACAACAGGTGGACTCCAATCAAGTTGTAGAAACATCAAAAGGAGGGTAAATGGAAACAGGATGCACCTAAGCTCAATTTCGAGTCTCATAGCGAAGGGTCTGAATACTTACACTACCGTTCAGAAGTTCGGGGTCACTTAGAAATGTCCTTGTTTTTGAAAGAAAAGCAAAGAAAAAAAAAAGTCCATTAAAATAACATCAAATTGATCAGAAATACAGTGTAGACATTGTTAATGTTGGAAATGACTATTGTAGCTGGAAATGACTGATTGTTTTATGGAATATCTACAGAGGCCCATTATCAGAAACCATCACTCCTGTGTTCCAATAGCATGTTGCGTTAGCTAATCCAAGTATGTTATTTTAAAAGGCTAATTGATCATTAGATAACCCTTTTGCAATTATGTTAGCACAGCTGACAACTGTTGTCCTGATTAAAGAAGCAATACAACTGGCCTTCTTTAGACTAGTTGAGTATCTGGAGCATCAGCATTTGTGGGTTCGATTACAGGCTCAAAATGGATAGAAACAAATAACTTTCTTCTGAAACTCGTCAGTCGATTCTTGTTCTGAGAAATGAAGGCTATTCCATGCGAGAAATTGCCAAGAAACTGAAGATCTCGTACAACGCTGTGTACGACTCCCTTCACAGAACAGCGCAAACTGTCTCTAATCAGAAGAGAAAGAGGAGTGGGAGGCCCCGGTGCACAACTGAGCAAGAGGACAAGTACTGTACATTAGAGTGCCTAGTTTGAGAAACAGATGCCTCACAAGTCCTCAACTGGTAGCTTCATTAAATAGTACCCGCAAAACACCAGTCTCAACGTCAACGGTGAAGAGGCGACTCAGGGATGCTGGCCTCCTAGGCAGAGTTGCAAAGAAAAAGCCATATCTCAGACTGGCCAATAAAAGATTAAGATGGGCAAAAGAACACAGACACTGGACAGAGGAAATCTGCCTAGAAGGCCAGCATCCCTGAGTCGCCTCTTCAAAAATTCTAAAAACCTTTTTTTGCTTTGTCATTATGGAATATTGTGTGTAGATTGATGAGATACATCCACAGTGTGATTTCAACAGTTTACATTTTTTTTGTGTGAAATTAACTCAATATTGTCTTTTGTTTCATTTATATAAAACATTCCGAACTTGTTTAGCATTATCTAGTCCAAATATGGCATGTTTCCACTATTTTAATCAGTTTGCATCACTTTCAAATGGGGGGACTTTTATTTTGAAGGCAAACCACAAACTCCACTATTGTTGCTAATCCTGATTATGGCTAACTTCACATTGGTGTGAATGCCGAGGTCAGTTTCTTCCCCTGAGGTATAATAAGACCTGGAGACTTCAAACAAGATGTCCGACAGTTGACAGGGAGCAGGGTGACTATTCATCACCTTAATCAAAAACATGGCAGAGACCGGGTTGGGCCTGGGTAGACCGTCATTGTAAATAAGAATTTGTTCTAACCTGAATTGCCTATTTAAATAAAAGGTAAAAAATATTTTAAAAAATCACAATATTGGTATTAACAATCTGGATGTCACCTTGGTAGTCTACTGTTCAATGGTAGGAGCAAGTTTGTGCAAGTTTAGCCAATATCAAAGTGATAAAACAGTTATTGTGGCTAGCATTTTGCTACACCCGCAATAACATCTGTATGTTTATTTATTTATTTATTTAACTAGACAAGCCAGTTAAGAACAAATTCTTATTTTCAATGACGGCCTAGGAACAGTGGGTTAACTGCCTGTTCAGGGGCAGAGCAACAGATTAGTACCTTGCCAGCTCGGGGGTTTGAATTTGCAAGCTTCTGGTTGCTGCTCTAACGCTCTAACCACTAGGCTAGCCTGCCGCCCCAGGTGAGGATTAACATTTGATTTGATTGCAGTCATTTTCACCCCGCCAAAAAATGTAGCAACTAGACCATTAAAATCTAAATGTTTTATTTATTTGACAACAAAAAAAGCCAAATGACTCCCTTCAAAAAGGAATGATTATGAACCCTGTCACCTGTTGATAATGGGTGTCACTAGAAAGCCGAACACAGCCACAAAGTAAAAATGGGCTACGTCATAAAAAGGAATGAAAACCAAAATTAGATTTTTGGTCTTCATTTAAGGTTAGGTTTAGAAGAAGGTTAGCGGTGTGTTTAGGTTAAAAAAATCCGATTTTAAGAAGATAAAACTGTAGAAATAGACTGGGTTTATTACTTTGTTGCTGTGGTAACTAGTGATGACCCTGATAATGCCTCCAAACATTTTGTGTTGAACAGGGAATTTACGGTTTTGGGACAAAGACAGCTACTGTTCCCTGATTGGTTACTTTGACAAAATTCGACGTCAAGTGTCGAATTTGTGGTTTGAGGTGTAGAGGCGGAGTTTATTATAGACAGAAACCTGCCCCTCCTACCTGTGTGACGGTCCTCACCCTTCATCTCTCGCTCTCGCTGTCTCTCTCCCTCTCCGTAATGCAAAGCTCATCTCTCGAAAAGAAGACGAACATCACAACATGGAAACACTAATGACGACGAATAGAAGCCCCAAATAGCTCAATTATGTTATGCGCTTTCATAATCATTGCCATTGCTTAAATCATATATTGCGATTTTGACATTCGAGGTGTGTTAATGTTTTTTTTTTGTTAACACGACACAACTCATTACTTGCCCCACGTTTTCATTATACGATGTGTAAATTCTATAGTTGAATTTTGAATATTTTGTATTCTCCATATTAGTAGCCTACTGGTGATTTGATTGGATATATGATCAGAAAGAACTGAGTGTATTTTTATGAATAAGAGGAAGAGAGGAAAAGAGAGAGGATTGCACATCTGGAAATGTTGGTGAGTGCAGCTATTCTATTAATTCTGTATCCACATCATCATTGTATAATTGCGTTATATTGTTGATCACAATATAGCCTGATTTAATGTAATCTCATGTAGCCTGGGGATTTCTGTAAGGGTTGACACGAATTTTCGATTTTATCATGTGTGCCATTATACAGACATTAACATGAAACACTCATAAAGATTTGCACTGTGTGTCATATAAAACTCGGGAAACATATGCGGAACAGAAGAGGAGTCCATGCCCACACAATGGCGCATCTCCGTATTCTTTATTATTTATTGATGAGAACAATTCAATGCTCTTTGTCTCTATTCTAATATAGTGTTACAAATAAACATCGTGGTAAATCGCATCGATGCTCCACAGATTAGAATAGAAACTCCATACAGAATGCTACAGGTTTTCGTTATTAGATATTTTGAGCAACATTTTTAATGGTTTGATGTTGGTAGAAAAGGAACTCCACGGAATTACAGGACCCAGACTGGCTGACATTCTTGCGCCTCTACAGGTATTCGTCATTCGATATTTTCAGCAAATGAATTGAACAACACATTTTGTTGTACAACGCTGTCTGGAAAACATCTCCCTTCCCTCTGGCAGAAGAATAGCAGGTTAGCGTTTTTCGTCATGAATCTTGTTCTGGAGGCAGAAGGTCACTAGCTAGCACAGCCACAAAGTCAAACAATCAATCCGATTTTAAACCTAACCTTAACCACACTGATAACGTTAATGCCTAACCCCAAATGTGACACACCATCTGGATTGGTGTCTTAGGTCTTTGTGTAGTGTTGTGTTGTCTCTCTTTATGTAGTGTTGTGTTGTCTCTCTTTATGTAGTGTTGTGTTGTCTCTCTTTATGTAGTGTTGTGTTGTCTCTCTTTATGTAGTGTTGTGTTGTCTCTCTTTATGTAGTGTTGTGTTGTCTCTCTTTATGTAGTGTTGTGTTGTCTCTCTTTATGTAGTGTTGTGTTGTCTCTCTTTATGTAGTGTTGTGTTGTCTCTCTTTATGTAGTGTTGTGGTGTCTCTCTTTATGTAGTGTTGTGGTGTCTCTCTTTATGTAGTGTTGTGTTGTCTCTCTTTATGTAGTGTTGTGTTGTCTCTCTTTATGTAGTGTTGTGTTGTCTCTCTTTATGTAGTGTTGTGTTGTCTCTCTTTATGTAGTGTTGTGTTGTCTCTCTTTATGTAGTGTTGTGTTGTCTCTCTTTATGTAGTGTTGTGTTGTCTCTCTTTATGTAGTGTTGTGTTGTCTCTCTTTATGTAGTGTTGTGTTGTCTCTCTTTATGTAGTGTTGTGTTGTCTCTCTTTATGTAGTGTTGTGTTGTCTCTCTTTGTGTAGTGTTGTGTTGTCTCTCTTTATGTAGTGTTGTGTTGTCTCTCTTTATGTAGTGTTGTGTTGTCTCTCTTTATGTAGTGTTGTGTTGTCTCTCTTTATGTAGTGTTGTGTTGTCTCTCTTTATGTAGTGTTGTGTTGTCTCTCTTTATGTAGTGTTGTGGTGTCTCTCTTTATGTAGTGTTGTGTTGTCTCTCTTTATGTAGTGTTGTGTTGTCTCTCTTTATGTAGTGTTGTGTTGTCTCTCTTTATGTAGTGTTGTGTTGTCTCTCTTTATGTAGTGTTGTGTTGTCTCTCTTTATGTAGTGTTGTGTTGTCTCTCTTTATGTAGTGTTGTGTTGTCTCTCTTTATGTAGTGTTGTGTTGTCTCTCTTTATGTAGTGTTGTGTTGTCTCTCTTTATGTAGTGTTGTGTTGTCTCTCTTTATGTAGTGTTGTGTTGTCTCTCTTTATGTAGTGTTGTGTTGTCTCTCTTTATGTAGTGTTGTGTTGTCTCTCTTTATGTAGTGTTGTGTTGTCTCTCTTTATGTAGTGTTGTGTTGTCTCTCTTTATGTAGTGTTGTGTTGTCTCTCTTTATGTAGTGTTGTGTTGTCTCTCTTTATGTAGAGTTGTGTTGTCTCTCTTTATGTAGTGTTGTGTTGTCTCTCTTTATGTAGTGTTGTGTTGTCTCTCTTTATGTAGTGTTGTGTTGTCTCTCTTTATGTAGTGTTGTGTTGTCTCTCTTTATGTAGTGTTGTGTTGTCTCTCTTTATGTAGTGTTGTGGTGTCTCTCTTTATGTAGTGTTGTGTTGTCTCTCTTTATGTAGTGTTGTGTTGTCTCTCTTTATGTAGTGTTGTGTTGTCTCTCTTTATGTAGAGTTGTGTTGTCTCTCTTGTCATGATGTGTGTTTTGTCCTATATTTATTTTATGTACCTTTATGTTTAATCCCAGCCCCCGTCCCCGCAGGAGGCCTTTTGCCTTTTGGTAGAACATCATTGTAGATAAAAATATGTTCTTGCCTAGTTAAATAAAGGTTAAATAAATACATAAATACATCGCTGCTTGGATCGTCGCTGGAAATTCTGGACTGGAGACCGTCGCTGGAGGCTCCGGACTGGGTACTGTCGCCGGACGCTCTGGACTGGGTACTGTCGCCGGACGCTCTGGACTGGGTACTGTCGCCGGACGCTCTGGACTGGGTACTGTCGCCGGACGCTCTGGACTGGGTACTGTCGCCGGACGCTCTGGACTGGCGAGGCGCACTGTAGGCCTGGTGCGTGGTGCCGGCACTGGTGGTACCGGGCTGGGGACACGCACCTCAGGGCAAGTGCGGGGAGGAGGAACAGGATACACTGGACCGTGGAGACGCATTGGAGATCCAGAACATAGAGCTGGCTCAATACGTCCTGGCTGGATGCCCTGGAGACATCGTGTGCATCTCTGCATAACACGGTGCCTGACTAGTTACACGCTCCCCACGGAAAGCACGAGGAGTTGGCTCAGGTCTCCTACCTGACTCATGCAATCTCCTCATGTGCCCCCTCCCAGACACATCTAGCTAAGTGGATGAGTCACTATTGTCTAGACATGTTCATGAAATACAATAGACGGCCGTAATCACACCCCAGACACACCAGGTGAACTTGATGTTTAGACATGTAGCTAGCTAGCTAAACAATGAACCAGCATAATCCCAACTACCACCAATACAAACATTGTCATAGCTGTAGTATGAATCTGCAGGCAGCTAAAGCTAACCAACTTGGTTCAATGTTAGCTAGTTAGCTAATATTAGGCTATAACTAGCATGGTAAAGGAGTTTCTGATTCGAAGAATGTTACTACAGGTAACGGTAGCTAGCAAGCCAGCCGGCTAACATTCGCTAGCAAGCCAGCCGGCTAACATTCGCTAGCAAGCCAACCGGCTAACGTTCGCTAGCTAGCTAACAGTACGCTTTAACTTGCAATGAAAATGACTTTTTGACCAAATATAATATCTGAAAATGAAGCTAAACTCACCTGTATACATGGATTTTTGAATAATTTTTTAAAAAAGATCATCAAATGACTCTCCTGTGAAGTAGTGACGTGTGACATGCGTCAAGCTTCCTGAAACGGGTCACAAATCAAGTCTGTTTGTTTTCAAGAATTTTTACAATATAGCAAATTTAGAATTCTGGTCCATCTAGTGGAAATCTCTCAGATCTGCCTCCAGGACAAGACTCATCCCAATAAACATCAAACTGTAGAAGAGTCACACCATTTCACCATGTAAGTGTGACTTGACTCAGACAGCATGATCTGATTCTGATTCCATTCCCTGACTTCCTCTCTGTACGTTGCATTTGACTGGTCCTCAGTGTGTTTCAGTTGGACAGACGGTGTGAGTGGACGGTGTGAGTGGAGCAGAGAGAACCGAGGATGGGGGGCGGAGGTCAACAGACGGAGTCAAGCGAGCCGGCCAAGGGTGACAGGGGTGGGCCCGGTGGAGGGCGAGGTGGCAGTGCAGTCTACACCTGGGAAGAGGTCCAGAAGCACTGCCACAGAAGCGACCAGTGGTTGGTCATCGACAGGAAGGTCTATAATATTACCCAGTGGGCGAAGAGACACCCGGGGGGCATCAGGGTCATCAGTCACTTTGCTGGAGAAGATGCCACGGTCAGTAGCCTAACTATGGAAGTTGTTGGTGAAATGTTCTCAAGTTATTCCAGGAAGACTGTTGCAAATGTTATAATGTTGTAGGTATGACATATTACAGTAGTTGTTAGTGGATCGTACATTATGACTCTATTACATATTACACTAGTTGTTAGTGGATCGTACATTATGACTCTATTACATATTACACTAGTTGTTAGTGGATCGTACATTATGACTCTATTACATATTACACTAGTTGTTAGTGGATCGTACATTATGACTCTATTACATATTACACTAGTTGTTAGTGGATCGTACATTATGACTCTATTACATATTACACTAGTTGTTAGTGGATCGTACATTATGACTCTATTACATATTACACTAGTTGTTAGTGGATCGTACATTATGACTCTATTACATATTACACTAGTTGTTAGTGGATCGTACATTATGACTCTATTACATATTACAGTAGTTGTTAGTGGATCGTACATTATGACTCTATTACATATTACACTAGTTGTTAGTGGATCGTACATTATGACTCTATTACATATTACACTAGTTGTTAGTGGATCGTACATTATGACTCTATTACATATTACACTAGTTGTTAGTGGATCGTACATTATGACTCTATTACATATTACACTAGTTGTTAGTGGATCGTACATTATGACTCTATTACATATTACACTAGTTGTTAGTGGATCGTACATTATGACTCTATTACATATCACAGTAGTTGTTAGTGGATCGTACATTATGACTCTATTACATATTACACTAGTTGTTAGTGGATCGTACATTATGACTCTATTACATATTACACTAGTTGTTAGTGGATCGTACATTATGACTCTATTACATATTACACTAGTTGTTAGTGGATCGTACATTATGACTCTATTACATATCACACTAGTTGTTAGTGGATCGTACATTATGACTCTATTACATATTACACTAGTTGTTAGTGGATCGTACATTATGACTCTATTACATATCACACTAGTTGTTAGTGGATCGTACATTATGACTCTATTACATATTACACTAGTTGTTAGTGGATCGTACATTATGACTCTATTACATATTACACTAGTTGTTAGTGGATCGTACATTATGACTCTATTACATATTACACTAGTTGTTAGTGGATCGTACATTATGATAATTACATATTACACTAGTTGTTAGTGGATCGTACATTATGACTCTATTACATATTACACTAGTTGTTAGTGGATCGTACATTATGACTCTATTACATATTACACTAGTTGTTAGTGGATCGTACATTATGACTCTATTACATATCACACTACACTTAATATCACGATAATCTCTTAACCATGAATGAATCATCATTATTTTTTACATAAGAGACATACACTGAGTGTACAAATCATTAGGAACACCTTCCTAGTATTGAGTTGCACCCCCTTTTGCCCTCAGAACAGCCTCAATTTGTCCTGGGAACAGACTCTAAAAGGTGTCGCAGGCATTCCACAGGGATGCTGGCCCATTTTGACTTCCATTCTTCCCACAGTTGTGTCAAGTTGGCTGGATGTCCTTTTGAGACGTGGACCATTCTTGATACACACGGGAAACTGTTGAGCGTGAAAAACCCAGCAGCGTTGCAGTTCTTGAAGACAAACCGGTGCGCCTGGAACCTACTACAATACCCCCCGTTCGGCATTTCAATCTTTTGCCTTGCCCATTCACCCTCTGAAAGGCACACGTACACAATCCATGTCTCAATTGTCTCAAGCCTAAAAAAAAAAAATCCTTCTTTATCCTGTCTCCTCCCCTTCATCAGGTGACATCAATAAGAGATCATAGCTTTCACCTGGATTCACCTGGTCAGTCTGTTATGGAAAGACGTCTTCATGTTTTGTACACACACTATTTTGACATGACATGTATTTCTCTTAAACAACATAGATTGATCTATGTCTCTAATTTCTAGGAAGCATTTTCCGCATTCCATCCCGATGCTAATTTTGTCAGGAAGTTTCTGAAGCCGTTGCTGATTGGAGAGCTGGCACCGACAGAGCCCAGCCAGGACCAGGGGAAAAACGTGAGGAGGCCAATCTTTCTCTCTCTCCCTCTACAGCATCACACCCATAACATACATCGTTGTAGGCTACAAAATGAAACATAATGTGAAGCCTACAGCATCTCTCCCTCTGACATAGCACCACACCCACTCTAAACACCACATAGCACCACACTCGACCAAGTCGTAGTGTGTCATCATCTACTATAATAACTATAACAGCCTGTCTATGTGCCCAGATGCCCCTATAACTAGATCACATTATACCAGCCTGTCTATGTGCCCAGTTGCCCCTATAACTAGATCACATTATACCAGCCTGTCTATATGCCCAGATGCCCCTATAACTAGATCACATTATACCTGCCTGTCTATGTGCCCAGGTGCCCCTATACCTAGATCACATTATACCAGCCTGTCTATGTGCCCAGATGCCCCTATACCTAGATCACATTATACCAGCCTGTCTATGTGCCCAGATGCCCCTATAACTAGATCACATTATACCAGCCTGTCTATGTGCCCAGATGCCCCTATAACTAGATCACATTATACCTGCCTGTCTATGTGCCCAGATGCCCCTATAACTAGATCACATTATACCAGCCTGTCTATGTGCCCAGATGCCCCTATAACTAGATCACATTATACCAGCCTGTCTATGTGCCCAGATGCTCCTATAACTAGATCACATTATACCAGCCTGTCTATGTGCCCAGATGCTCCTATAACTAGATCACATTATACCTGCCTGTCTATGTGCCCAGGTGCCCTTATACCTAGATCACATTATACCAGCCTGTCTATGTGCCCAGATGCCCCTATAACTAGATCACATTATACCAGCCTGTCTATGTGCCCAGATGCCCCTATAACTAGATCACATTATACCAGCCTGTCTCACTGTTGGTCTTTCTGTAATTCCAAGCATCCTATCACCTCGCCTCCTCAAATCAAGGACAGAGTCATTGAGAAAGACCCCTTACTTCATACGTCTAAATTGATCGATTAATTGATTATTGATCACCTCTAATCCATACAGACAGCACTGGTGCAGGACTTCCGGGCCTTGCGCCACCGTGTGGAGAGTGAGGGTCTTCTCCGTTCCCGCCCCCTCTTCTTCAGCCTCTACCTGGGCCACATCCTGCTACTAGAGGCCCTGGCTTTGGGCCTGCTCTGGGTCTGGGGGAGCAGCTGGAGCCTCACACTGCTCTGTTCCCTCATGCTGGCCACGTCTCAGGTACCATTACAGTATTATTAGGGAGTACAAGAAGATATTTGACAGGCAGATCCAAAGGTTAGGGTTAGGTTTAGGATTAAGGTTATAATTAGAGGATTAGGTTAGGGTTACGATTAAGGTTAGGTTTAGGATTAAGGTTAGAATTAGAGGATTAGGTTAGGGTTACGATTAAGGTTAGAATTAGAGGATTAGGTTAGGGTTAGGATTAAGGTTAGGTTTTAATTAAGGTTAGAATTAGAGGATTAGGTTAGGGTTAGGATTAAGGTTAGAATTAGAGGATTAGGTTAGGGTTAGGATTAATGTTAAGGTTAGGTTTTGGATTAAGGTTAGAATTAGAGGATTAGGTTAGGTTTAGGATTAAGGTTAGGCATAAGGTTCAAAGGTTAGGGTCAAGTGTCATGTTGTATAAAGGATTGGAGACAGGCGCAGGAATACGTAATAGGGGGTTTTAATACTCCACCCAGATTATACAACATGCCATGAAAAGGCACAGGGACAAAGCCCAGAACAAACACATATACAAAAACACAGGGATGTAACCCGAACAAAAGAGCGAGGTAAAACCTCTAATAAATACACGGGACGAGACCCGTAATAACGAGTACACAACAATACGCGGGACGAGACCCGGGATAACGAGTACACAACAATACGCGGGACGAGACCCGGGATAACGAGTACACAACAATACACAGGACGAGACCCGTAATAACGAGTACTCAACAATACGCGGGACGAGACCCGTAATAACGAGTACACAACAATACGCGGGACGAGACCCGTAATAACGAGTACGCAACAATACGCGGGGACGAGACCCGGGATAACGAGTACACAACAATACGCGGGACGAGACCCGGGATAACGAGTACACAACAATACACGGGACGAGACCCGGGATAACGAGTACACAACAATACATGGGGGACGAGACCCGGGATAACGAGTACACAACAATACACGGGCGAGACCCAGGATAACGAGTACACAACAATACACGGGACGAGACCCGTAATAACGAGTACGCAACAATACGCGGGACGAGACCCGGGATAACGAGTACACAACAATACACGGGACGAGACCCGTAATAACGAGTACACAACAATACGCGGGACGAGACCCGGGATAACGAGTACACAACAATACACGCTGCACGAAAGCCGAAACAACAGAGCACAGGTACTCACAAGACCAATGGACATGGGAACAATAATCAACAAGGACAATGGGGAACAGAGGGCACATTTATACACATACTAATCAGGGGGAATGGGAACCAGGTGTGCGTCATGAGACATGACAGTCCGGGGTTGGTGGTAATGATCCAGTTCAGTGACGACTAGAAGGCCGGTGACGTAGACCTCCGGAGCTGGAGAACAGAATGAGCAGCAGTACCGGGGGAATCCGTGACATTAAGGTTAGGGGATTAGGTTAGGGGATTAGGTTAAGGTTAGGGGATTAGGTTAAGGTTAGGGTTAAGGTTAGGGGATTAGGTTAGGGGATTAGGTTAGGTTAGGGTTAAGGTTAGGGTTAAGGTTAGGGGATTAGGTTAGAGGATTAGGTTAAGGTTAGGGTTAAGGTTAGGGGATTAGGTTAGGTTAGGGTCAAGGTTAGGGTTAAGGTTCGGGGATTAGGTTAGGGTTAAGGTTAGAGGATTGGGTTAGGGTTAAGGTTAGGGGATTATAGGTTAGGGTAAGGTTATGGTTAGAGTTCAGGTTAGGGGATTAGATTAGGGTTAAGGTTAGGGGATTAGGTTAGGGTTAAGGTTATGGGAATAGGTTAAGGTTAAGGTTAGGGTTAGAGTTCAGGTCAGGGGATTAGGTTAGGGTTAAGGTTAGGTGATTAGGTTAGGGTTAAGGTTAGAGTATTAGGTTAGGGTTAAGGTTAGGGTTGAGGTTAGAGGATTAGGTTAGGGTTAGGGTTAAGGTTAGGGTTAAGGTTAGGGGATTAGGTTAAGGTTAGGGTTAAGGTTAGAGTTAAGGTCAGGGGATTAGGTTAGGGTTAAGGTTAGAGTATTAGGTTAGGGTTAAGGTTAGAGTATTAGGTTAGGGTTGAGGTTAGAGGATTAGGTTAGGGTTATGGTTAAGGTTAGGGGATGAGGTGAGGATTAAGGTTAAGGTCAGACACCATTCAAAATCTGCCTTTCTTTCTCCCACTCAGGCCCAGGCTAGCTGGCTGCAGCATGACTTCGGCCACCTGTCAGTCTGCAAGAAATCCAGTTGGAATCACGTACTGCAAAAGTTTGTAATTGGACACCTAAAGGTAGGCTACTGGACAAACAGCCATCTTCATTGACCTTGCCAAGGCTTTCGAATCTGTCAATCACCGTATTCTTATTGGCAGACTCAATAGCCTTGGTTTCTCAAATGACTGCCTTGCCTGTTTCACCAAATACTTTGCAGATAGAGTTCAGTGTGTAAAATCGGAGGGCCTGTTGTCCAGACCTCTGGCAGTCTCTATGGGGGTACCACAGGTTCAATTCTCGGGCCGACTCTTTTCTCTATATATCAACGATGTCGCTCTTGCTGCGGGTGATTCCCTGATCCAGCTCTACGCAGATGACACAATTCTGTATACATCTGGCCCTTCTTTGGACACTGTGTTAAATAACCTCCAAACGAGCTTCAATGCCATACAGCACTCCTTCCGTGGCTTCCAACTGCTCTTAAACGCTAGCAAAACCAAATGCATGCTTTTCAACCGTTCGCTGCCCGCACCCGCCTGCCCGACTAGCATCACTACTCTGGACGGTTCTGACCTAGAATTCGTGGACAACTACAAATACCTAGGTGTCTGGATAGACTGTAAACTCTCCTTCCAGACTCATATCAAACATCTCCAATCCAAAAACAAATCTAGAATCGGCTTTCTATTTCGCAACAAAGCCTCATTCACTCACGCCGCCAAATTTACCCTAGTAAAACTAACTATCCTACTGATCCTCGACTTCGCCGATGTCATCTACAAAATAGCTTCCAATACTCTACTCAGCAAATTGGATGCAGTCTATCACAGTGCCATCCATTTTGTTACCAAAGCACCTTATACCACCCACCACTTCGACCTGTATGCTCTAGTCGGCTGGCCCTCGCTACATAATTGTCGCAAGACCCACTGGCTCCAGGTCATCTACAAGTCCATGCTAGGTAAAGCTTTGCCTTATCTCAGCTCACCGGTCACGATAACAACACCCACCCTTAGCACACTCTTCAGCAGGTATATCTCACATGTCATCCCCAAAGCCAACACCTACTTTGGACGCCTTTCCTTCCAGTTCTCTGCTGCCAGTGACTGGAACTAATTGCAAAAATCGCTGAAGCTGGAGACTTACATTTCCCTCACTAACTTTAAACATCAGCTATTTAAGCAGCTAACCGATCACTGCAGCTGTACATAGTCCATCTGTAAATAGCCCACCCAATCTACCTCATCCCCATATTGTTTGTATTTACTTTGCTGCTCTTTTGCACATCAATAGCACTACTCACACACCAACATCTGCTCATCATCATCTGCTCATCTATCACTACAGTGTTAATCTGCTAAATTGTAATTACTTTGCTACTTTGGCCTATTTATTGCCATACCTCCTCATGCCATTTGCACACAGGGTATATAGACTTTCATTTTTTTCTATTGTGTTATTGACTGTACGTTTGTTTATTCCATGTGTAACTCTGTGTTGTTGTTTCTGTCGCACTGCTTTTCTTTATCTTGGCCAGGTCGCAGTTGTAAGTGAGAACTTGTGGATAACTAGCCTACCTGGTTAAATAAAGGTGAAATTAAAAATAAATAAAACATAAAAAATAAAAAAAGAGCAGTGTTACGTTTCAAAGTTCATTTAATTTGATTTGATTTGATTTGATTTAATTAGCCTTATTTCGTGTAGTGTCCAACAGTTGTAAGTTACAGTAAGTGTAATTGTGTGTACCATTAATAAGTAACAGTAGCTGTGTGTTTCCAGGGTGCCTCTGCTAACTGGTGGAACCATCGTCACTTCCAGCACCACGCTAAACCCAACGTGTTTAGTAAAGATCCTGATGTCAACTCACTGCATGTCTTCGTCCTGGGAGACAAACAGCCTGTAGAGGTAGTTATCACTATAATATATTTGTGATTCCTGCCCCAACTGGACTCACAACCTTAGTGCTTTATGACCCATCTGACTTCCTGTCATATTTGGTAAAATAAAGGTAAGATAAAAATGTATGTAATATTCATGAAATAACCAGTGGAAATTGTGAATAAAAGTATTAGATACCTTAATAGAAAGTCACCCAGTAAAATACTACTTCAGTAAAAGTTTAGAAGTGTTTGGTTTAAAATATACTTAAGTATGAAAAGTAAAAGTAAAACATAATTTCAAATTCTATATAAAGTAAACCAGATGGCACCATTTTCTTCTTTTGAAAATGTATGGATAGCCAGGGGCACAGACATCATTTACAGTGAGTCAGCTAGATCAGAGGCAGTAGGGATGACCATGTGTACCCTCGAAAAAACTACTCTGAAAGTTAGATCCATCTGTCTCCTTGTCTCTGTCTATTGCAGTATGGTATAAAGAAGTTGAAGTACATGCCCTACCATCACCAACACCAGTACTTCTTCCTCAGTAAGTTTCTAAACACATTTCATGGATTTCTGTATAGAATCACATCAACTTCCATTGAACAGGTAAAAGACAGACCACTGTATGTAATACCAATAATTTCCTTCTGTGTTTCAGTTGGACCTCCACTACTTATTCCAGTGTATTTCCACATCCAGATATTGCGGACCATGTTTTTACGACAGGACTGGGTGGTGAGATTTCATACCAACTAAATGTAGACTTAATCCTCTTCATTCCCATCTGGAACATAAGGGCTTCCATGAGAGAGTAATGATATGATGTTTAGGACCTTGAGCGTGGCTGAGGTGCACCACCAACACTGACTGTACCATCAGAACTTCCTAATCAACAGTGATAATTGTTGCTTTGCTAGGAACCCCAGATGTGATCATGTCTGGCCGTAATACCAATCTTTGTCTCCTGTGAAGGATCTGGCGTGGTCGATGAGTTTCTACCTTCGCATCTTCTGCTGTTACTATCCCTTCTTTGGTTTCTTTGGCTCAGTAGCATTGATCAGCTTCGTCAGGTAAAGTATGAACTGAGAGGGAGCTCAAAGATTAATTCATTAATTCACTGTTTCGGTAACTCACTCACTCATTCGCTGATTCATTAAATTATATTCAAATTATCTACAGCGGGGCTCTTCAACCCTGTTCCTAGAGAGCAACCCTCATGTACAGTGGCTTGCGAAAGTATTCACCCCCTTGGCATTTTTCACATTTTGTTGCCTTACAACCTGGAATTAAAATATAATTTTGGGGGGTTTGTATCATTTGATTTACACAACACCACTTTGAAGATGCAAAATATTTTATATTGTGAAACAAACAAGAAATAAGACAAAAAAACAGAAAACTTGACTGTGCATAACGATTCAACCCCCCAAAGCCAATGCTTTGTAGAGCTGCCTTTTGCAGCAATTACAGCTGCAAGTCTCTTGGGGTATGTCTCTATAAACTTGGCACATCTACTCACTGGGATTTTTGCTCATTCTTCAAGGGAAAAACTGCTCCAGCTCCTTCAAGTTGGTTGGGTTCTGCTGGTGTACAGCAATCTTTCAGTCATACCACAGATTCTCAATTGGGTTGAGGTCTGGGCTTTGACTAGGTCATTCCAAGACATGTAAATGTTTCCCCTTAAACCACTCGAGTGTTGCTTTAGCAGTATGCTTAGGGTCATTGTCCTGCTGGAAGGTGAACCTCCGTCCCCGTCTAAAATCTCTGGAAGACTGAAACGGCTTTCCCTCAAGACTTTCCCTGTATTTAGTGCCATCCATCAGTCCTTCAATTCTGACCAGTTTCCCAGTCCCTGCCGATGAAAAACATCCCCACAGCATGATGCTGCCACCACCATGCTTCACTGTGGGGATGGTGTTCTCAGGGTGATGAGAGGTGTTGGGTTTGTGCCTTTGTGACATAGCATTTTCCTTGATGGCCAGGTTTGTTGTGGTGACATATTCGTTCCATGTTTTAATAATGTATTTAATGGTGCTCTGTTGGGTGTTTAAAGTTTCTGATATGTTTTTATAACCCAACCCTGGTCTGTACTTCTCCACAACTTCCCTGACCTGTATGGAGAGCTCCTTGGTCTTCATGGTGCCCCTTGCTTAGTGGTGTTGCAGACTCTGGGGCCTTTCAGAACAGGGGTATATATACTGAGATCATGTGACAGCTCATGTGACATTTAGATTGCACACAGGTGACTTTATTTAACTAATTATGTGACTTCTGAAGGTAATTGGCTACACCAGATCTTATTGAGGGGCTTCATAGGGGGAAATACATACTGTATACATACGTACATACATACGCACGTACCACTTTACTGGTTTGTATTTTTTTAAATTCTTTGAAACAAGTAATTTTTTAAATTGCACTTCACCAATTTGGACCATTTCGTATATGTCCATTACATGAAATGCAAATAAAAATCTATTTAAATTACAGGTTGTAATGCAACAAAATAGGAAAAACGCCAAGGGGGATGAATACTTTTGTTCATGGAGAGTTCCTTGAGAAATACCCTCCTGTAGGTTTTCACTCCAACCCTGTTCCTGAAGAGATACTGTCCGGTTTTCACTCCAACCCTAAACTAGCATACCTGATTCTAATAATTAAGGGTTGGAGTTAAAACCTACAGGAGGGTATCTCTCCAGGAACAGGGTTGGAGTTAAACCTACAGGAGGGTATCTCTCCAGGAACAGGGTTGGAGTTAAACCTACAGGAGGGTATCTCTCCAGGAACAGGGTTGGAGTTAAACCTATAGGAGGGTAGCTTTCCAGGAACAGGGTTGGAGTTAAACCTACAGGAGGGTAGCTCTCCAGGAACAGGGTTGGAATTAAAACCTACAGGAGGGTCTCTCTCAAGGAACAGGGTTCTTAAGTATTATTAAGTATTATAAAACAACACAATGATGTGCTTGATGTAATAATGTAACGTAATATTGTGGCTGAATAATTATATTGTGAATATTGTACCGTATATAGGTTTTTGGAAAGCCACTGGTTTGTATGGGTGACCCAGATGAATCACCTTCCTATGGAGATGGATCACGAGCGACAACAGGACTGGCTCACCATGCAGGTAACATGTCATCATTACTAGACAACAGGACTGGCTCACCATGCAGGTAACATGCCATCATTACTAGACACCAGGACTGGCTAACCATGCAGGTATCATGTCATCATTACTAGACACCAGGATTGACTCAACATGCAGGTAACATGTCATCATTACTAGACAACTGATCTAGGATCAGGTCCCCCCTGTCCATACATTCATATTCGTTATAATCTTAAAAGGCTAAACTGATCTGGGAACAGCAGTCCTGAGTACAGGCCCAGGAGTGTTTTCTGGGGCTGTGCCTTCTGTTGTTCTCCAGCAGAGGGAGCTGTAACATGTCTCTTTATCTGGTCTTAGTTGAGTGCTACTTGCAACATTGAGCAGTCAACCTTCAACGACTGGTTCAGTGGACACCTCAACTTTCAGATTGAACACCAGTAAGTGAAACAAATATCCCACCTTACTGTTGTCTGTCAAACAGTATATACTGTATTTATATGGTCATTTATCAGGTCACTGACATACTAAAGTTATAGTTTTAGTTTAAGTTATAGTTTAAGCTTATACACTGCTCAAAAAAATAAAGGGAACACTTAAACAACACAATGTAACACGTCAATCACACTTCTGTGAAATCAAACTGTCCACTCGCTCCATCCACCAACACCACGTTGCACCACAGACTGTCCAGGAAGCAACACTGATTGACAATAAATTTCACATGCTGTTGTGCAAATGGAATAGACAACAGGTGGAAATTATAGGCAATTAGCAAGACACCCCCAATAAAGGAGTGGTTCTGCAGGTGGTGACCACAGACCACTTCTCAGTTCCTATGCTTCCTGGCTGATGTTTTGGTCACTTTTGAATGCTGGCGGTGCTTTCACTCTAGTGGTAGCATGAGACAGAGTCTACAACCCACACAAGTGGCTCAGGTAGTGCAGCTCATCCAGGATGGCACATCAATGCGAGCTGTGGCAAGAAGGTTAGCTGTGTCTGTCAGCGTAGTGTCCAGAGCATGGAGGCGCTACCAGGAGACAGGCCAGTACATCAGGAGACGTGGAGGAGTCCGTAGGAGGGCAACAACCCAGCAGCAGGACCGCTACCTCCGCCTTTGTGCAAGGAGGAGCACTGCCAGAGCCCTGCAAAATTACCTCCAGCAGGCCACAAATGTGCATGTGTCTGCTCAAATGGTCAGAAACAGACTCCATGAGGGTGGTATGAGGACCCGACGTCCACAGGTGGGGGTTGTGCTTACAGCCCAACACCGTGCAGGACGTTTGGCATTTGCCAGAGAACACCAAGATTGGCAAATTTGGCGGTTTGGCGGTGGTTCAGTCATGGTGTGGGGTGGCATTTCTTTGGGGGGCCGCACAGCACTCCATGTGCTTGCCAGAGGTAGCCTGACTGCCATTAGGTACCCGAGATGAGATCCTCAGACCCCTTGTGAGACCATATGCTGGTGCGGTTGGCCCTGGGTTCCTCCTAATGCAAGACAATGCTAGACCTCATGTGGCTGGAGTGTGTCAGCAGTTCCTGCAAGAGGAAGGCATTGATGCTATGGACTGGCCCGCCCGTTCCCCAGACCTGAATCCAATTGAGCACATCTGGGACATCATGTCTTGCTCCATCCACCAACACCACGTTGCACCACAGACTGTCCAGGAGTTGGCGGATGCTTTAGTCCAGGTCTGGGAGGAGATCCCCCAGGAGACCATCCGCCACCTCATCAGGAGCATGCCCAGGCGTTGTAGGGAGGTCATACAGGCATGTGGAGGCCACACACAGTACCGAGCCTCATTTTGACTTGTTTTAAGGACATTACATCAAAGTTGGATCAGCCTGTAGTGTGGTTTTCCACTTTAATTTTGAGTGTGACTCCAAGTCCAGACCTCCATGGGTTGATACATTTGGTTTCAATTGATAATTTTTTTGTGATTTTGTTGTCAGCACATTCAACTATGTAAAGAAAAAAGTATTTAATAAGAATATTTCATTCATTCAGATCTAGGATGTGTTATTTTAGTGTTCCCTTTATTTTTTTGAGCAGTGTAGTTTTAGTATCCAGCTTCATTTGATCTTAAATATAACTTGTTGTTTGTACTAAATACTCTACCTCGTAATAGTGTTTAGATACAATATCGATACAACCCTACTCAGAAACTGAGGTTTCTCTGAAAAACTCTGATTGTGTCTGCTCTCTCGGTCTCTCTCTCCCTCCCTCTCTCTGCTTCCTCCTTCCCCACTCTCTCTCTCTGCCTCTTTCTCTAATCTCTCTCTCTCTCCCTCTCTCGCCTTCCTCCTTCCCCACTCTCTCTCTCTGCCTCTTTCTCTAATCTCTCTCTCTCTCTCTCCTTCCTCCTTCCCCACTCTCTCTCTGCCTCTTTCTCTAATCTCTCTGTCTCTCTCCCTCTCTCTCCTTCCTCCTCCCCCACGCTCTCTCTCTCTCTGTCTTTCTCCCTCTCTCTCCTTCCTCCCCCCCCACTCTCTCTCTCTGCCTCTCTTTCTCTGTCTCCCCCTCTGTCTCCCAGTCTGTTTCCTACCATGCCCCGTCATAACTACCACCTGGTGGCTCCTCTGGTTCGTGCTTTGTGTGAGAAACATGGAGTTCCCTACCAGGTCAAGACTTTGCAGAAAGGCATCACTGATGTTGTTGGGTAAAGTGTTTTAATGAATACTTGTATAGTGCTATTCCTCTGGGAATAGATTGTACATCATAAGGTGATACCTGCTGCTCTCAGTCTCCTATGTGATTTACCTGGTTCTTTATCCACCTCTGTTCTTCTCCAGGTCACTGAAGAAGTCAGGGGATCTGTGGCTGGATGCGTATCTCCATAAATAAATCCCTTCCTGACTCTGGACGGGATTTAATCCATCGCAGATTAACAACCTGCGAACAGAGAGGACATTTCCTAGACGTTTGTGTTGATAATGATCGCTGCAAACATCGTGGATGTTTCAAGCGTAAATCACCTTTTTAAAAAGTCAATCACAGGTCTGCATGTCAAACTTGATGTCTGGTGTGAACCCTACCCCCCACCTTAAAATACTGCCTACCAAACAGAGTACTCTAATGTACAGGTACTATATAGTATACTACATATAATACTACATAGTAGAGTAATAGTGTAATAAAATATTATGTTATTTGATGATGTTGTTGTGATGTCGCTGTTTTAAACTTGTTTGGACCCCAGGAAGTGTAGCTGTTAATGGGGATCTTAATTAATACAAATATTCTTATATTCTTATAATCGGAGTGGCCTGTCTGTGTGGTTGACATTGCTGTGCGGTATTTTCTACCATAGTATATAGTGTTAACTGTGATTTCAAACATGTCTTATACACTGTAAAGATTTACATTGTCCTTTTTTTGTTGTTGTATTAGTACAAGACGATCATGTCAGTCAACGGCAGGACACTCACTGTGCTGTGAATGTGAGTTGCCTTCACCGAGTTCAGGGTCGTGTTCAGTTGAGAGAGAACGTTTTGAAACAAGGGAGGTATAACCTGAAATTGTCCAATAGGAATATAGAATTTTCTGTTGTCCGTTGCAAAATGTTTTGCTACAATCTGCCCTATTGAAAGAAAACGATCCTAGACTATGTGGCTGAGCTATTGCTCTGTAAAGTGTGGTTGTTAGATTACATCTGTACACTAAGGGGAGCTCTATGGAGATCGGTTGCTGCGGTTACAACATTTTGGCAGTAATATACCCCCCGCCACCCCCCATTGTGCCCACTCTGTCTGGACCTGTTTATGGAAGCAGAAGCTAATGGAGAAGCTAATAGAGAAGCTAATGGAGAAGCTAATAGAGAAGCTAATAGATGGAGAAGCTAATGGAGAAGCTAATAGATGGAGAAGCTAATGGAGAAGCTAATGGAGAAGCTAATCGATGGAGAAGCTAATGGAGAAGCTAATAGATGGAGAAGCTAATAGAGAAGCTAATGGAGAAGCTAATAGAGAAGCTAATAGATGGAGAAGCTAATGGAGAAGCTAATGGAGAAGCTAATAGATGGAGAAGCTAATAGATGGAGAAGCTAATGGAGAAGCTAATAGAGAAGCTAATAGATGGAGAAGCTAATGGAGAAGCTAATAGAGAAGCTAATAGATAGAGAAGCTAATATATTGCTAATGGATTTCTCTTCTGTAAGATCAGACCAGAATAAAACTGTTTTTGTCGGTTTCCCCAGACAAAAAGAAACAGGTTAATAGTGAATGATAATCTACTTTCGTATTATTCTTTGGCTACGTCTTATATTTATTACAACGACAAAACATTGTAGTGATCGTACAGTTACTGTGGTGGCAGAGGTGAGTCGTTGGATCTTCTCAAGGCTTAATGCTCTGTTCTGTGTTGGGACCGTTGCTTTGTATAAAATAACTGGTGTAAACAATTCGATTGTTTGATCACCTCCCATTATATAAGGGACATATAGCCATTTACTCTTGGAGCTCCTTCCCTGACTGCGACCAGAGCGGGACCGACCTTGCAGCTCATATGTATTAAAGATTCACTATTATACAAGTCAATTAGTGTCTGCCTGATCTTTTCTATCAACTTTTCCCACAACAGTACTATAGAACAAATTTAACATGGAAGAAGGTCTCTACCAACTGCGTTTTTATTTTTTTATTAAGACTTTCTCTCCCAATTCTATACCACCAATTAGCTGTATTTACACAACTACATCCAATCATATCCTTTAAAAAAAGACACTGGGTTAAACATTTAAAATAAAAAAAAACACAAGTTATCTACTCTCCGCTACTTCAGATTACTCTGGGTGTGTGATAACCCATACAGTTCTCTGTGCATCATGGAACAGAGCACTGTCCACAAAGATCAGTTTGAATTTCGACCTTGGGTTTATTATTGGAGGAAAAAACATGAACACAGAACAGAAATATTGGATTGGATTAATATTGTACATGTAAAGCGTACTTCATATAGACCGTGGATATGTAGCTGAATTACAGTACCGCATTTAGTAATATAGAATATGTAAGCTGAATTACAGTACCGCATTTAGTAATATAGAATATGTAAGCTGAATTAGAGTACCACATTTAGTAATATAGAATATGTAAGCTGAATTACAGTACCACATTTAGTAATATAGAATATGTAGCTGAATTACAGTACCGCATTTAGTAATATAGAATATGTAGCTGAATTACAGATATTGCATTTAGTAATATAGAATATGTAGCTGAATTACAGATATTGCATTTAGTAATATAGAACATGTAAGCTGAATTACAGATATTGCATTTAGTAATATAGAATATGTAAACTGAATTAGAGTATCACATTTAGTAATATAGAATATGTAAACTGAATTAGAGTATCACATTTAGTAATATAGAATATGTAAACTGAATTACAGAAGTGTATTTAGTTGAACAGCTGCAATTATGTGTGACTGGATATGAGAATAAAATTCAGAAAACTCAAAAACGTACATACAGCACTACTTATTATAAGGTATAACATTGTACTACTAATGTAGGTTAGAATCATCCCTTATGTGAACATTGACATCCAATTTGACAATATACATTGAGGAACTTTATGGATTTGATTTTACAAAAAAAAAAAAATGTTTTCCATAAATCCCTGGAGATAAAACATGGGAGACATAAAAGCCAGAAAACACATACTCACTCAAAATGAATATGGTCCCTCACCACGATACAAAGTTAAGAGACGGTGGCCAGGTATTAATATGGTCCCTCACCACGATACAAAGTTAAGAGACAGTAGCCAGGTATTAATATGGTCCCTCACCACGATACAAAGTTAAGAGACAGTGGCCAGGTATTAATATTGTCCCTCACCACGATACAAAGTTAAGAGACAGTGGCCAGGTATTAATATTGTCCCTCACCACGATACAAAGTTAAGAGACAGTGGCCAGGTATTAATATTGTCCCTCACCACGATACAAAGTTAAGAGACAGTGGCCAGGTATTAATATTGTCCCTCACCACGATACAAAGTTAAGAGACAGTGGCCAGGTATTAATATGGTCCCTCACGACGATACAAAGTTAAGAGACAGTGGCCAGGTATTAATATGGTCCCTCACCACGATACAAAGTTAAGAGACAGTGGCCAAGTATTAATATGGTCCCTCACCACGATACAAAGTTAAGAGACAGTGGCCAGGTATTAATATGGTCCCTCACCACGATACAAAGTTAAGAGTAGCCAGGTTTTTCATCCAATTAGCAACATATTTTCACGCAAATATTCTAACATTTGCCATAAAACAATATTCACATTTTTTTCACACCAGAGATGTTTTTCCATCAAACGTAATTTGTGCGGATAAAAGACTGTGTGGCGTAGTGCACATAAAACACACCTTTTTCTCTTCAATCCCCAATAGAAGTTCATTGGGTTTCCATTGCGTTTTGTGATGTGAGAGAAGTGTTATATATAGCGAATGTGTCCACTCTGGTCTCTAGCCAACAGTTCGCAAATGCAGTGCATTATGAGATGATTTATGGATAAAAGCGATATAATTTTTTTTTCATTTTGTCAAACGGCAGCCAAGTATCTATCAACATGTCACTGGAATAAGACCCTGGATATGGATTGGAAAGGCGCATCAAGCTCATCACCACCCGGTGAAGTTCATCATCATTTATTTCATCTGTAGCTTAATAAACTGTGTGGTTTCCCGAGTCGTAGTGGGGAGGACTACACAACATATCATCGCCGGACTCCAAGTTGACGTCAATACGATGGTTATTATATCAATAATTAAGTATAAAGGCATTTCCACTACCATTTCTTGCATAATTAATTTTACCGACACAAAAAAGATCCCGCCATGTCGAACGAACAAATTGTCTGTCGGCATTTCTACAAATGTACCAGTATTTAATGTTTCCATAAACCCAGTCGTAACTTCTTTCATGTGTCAGGTAATTCATCCGCATGAAATGTTTGGATGGAAACGTGGTTAGTGTCAGACAGAGAAGCAGTCATAATTACCAGAGAACATCATTGAAGTAAACATACACATTCACAAAACAATAAAAAATAAATATACAATAAAATAAAATAAAAAGTACATAACAACATTTATAGTACATATTAAATGTCAATTGTCTGACAAAAAAAAAACAGTTGGTTCGTGAAAGTAGGCGCTTTGGGAGGGGAAGGCTTTTGGTTGGTTAGTACTGGAGAGGGTTGTTATGGTAACCAGCCGTGCTAGGCTGTGATTGGTTGACAGTCAGCCAGGCTGGCCTGTGATTGGTTGAAAGTCAGTGAGCGTGTCCAGATCAGTCCTTGCCGGCATCGATCTTCTCTTGCCGTCGTCTCATGATCTCTTGGAGCTCTGAATCCCCACTGCTCTTCTGGAAAACAGTAATACAGGCTTTAGTTTCACACGTCCCAAACACTGAACAAAAAGAGAAACACAACATGCAACATTTGTAAAGATTTTACTGAGTTACAGCTCATATAAGGAAATCAGTCAATTGGGATGAATTAATTAGGCCCTAATCTATGGATTTAACATGACTGGGAATACAGATATCCATCTGTTGATAACAGATATATATATATATTTTTAAAGGTAGGGGCGTGAATCAGAAAACCAGTCTGTATCTGGTGTGACCACCATTTGCCTCATGCAGCGCGACATATCTCCTTCGCATAGAGTTGATCAGGCTGTTGATTGTGGTCTGTGGAATGTTGTCCCACTCCTCTTCAATGGCTGTGCGAAGTTGCTGGATATTGGCGGGAACTGGAACACACTGTCGTACACGTCAATCCAGAGCATCCCAAACATGCTCAACAGGTATCGTGTCTGGTAAGTATGCAGGCCATGGAAGAACTAGGACATTTTCAGCTTCCAGGAATTGTGTACTGATCCTTGAGACATGGGGCCATGTATTATCATGCTGAAACATGAGGTGATGGCAGCGGATGAATGGCACGACAATGGGGCCTCAGGATCTCATCACGGTATCTCTATGCATTCAAATTGCAATCGATAAAATGCAATTGTGTTTATTGTCCGTACCTTATGCCTGCCCATACCATAATCCCACCATGGGGCGCTCTGTTCACAACGTTGACATCAGCAAACCGCTCGTCTACACAACGCCATACACGGTACCATCTGTCTGGTACAGTTGAAACTAGGATTCACCCATGAAGAGCGCACTTCTCCAGCGTGCCAGTGGCCATCGAAGGTGATCATTTACCCACTGAAGTCTGTTACGACGCTGAACTGCAGTCAGGTCAAGAACCCGGTGAGGACGACGGGCACACAGATGAGCTTCCCTGAGACAGTTTCTGTCCAGTTTGTGCGGAAATTCTTCAGTTGTGCAAACACACAGTTTAATCAGCTGTCCAGTGGCTGGTCTCAGACCATCCCGCAGGTAGAGAAGCCTGATGTGGAGATCCTGGGCTGGTGGGGTTTCACATGACCTGCGGTTGTGAGGCCGGTTGGACGTACTGCGAAATTCTCTAAAACGACATTGGAGGTGGCTTATGGTAGAGAAATGAACATTACATTCTCTGCTCCGGTGGACATTCCTGCAGTCAGCATGCCAATAGTATGCTCCCTCAAAACACCAGACATCGGTGGCATTGTGTTGTGTGACAAAACTGCACATTTTAGAGTGGCCTTTTATTGCCCCCAGCACAAGGTGCACCTGTGTAATGATCATGCTGTTTAGTCAGCTTCTTGATATGCCACACCTGTCAGGTGGACGGATTATCTTGGCAAAGGAGAAACGCTCACTAACAGGGATGTAAACATATTTGTGCACAACATTTAAGACAAATAACCTTCTTGTGAAAAATGAAAAATGTCTGGGATCTTATTTCAGCTCATGAAACATGGATCCAACACTTTGCATTTATATTTTTGTTCAGTGTATGTGTATTTGTATCAGTACATGTATCTATCCACTTAACTATAAAAAGACAAATGTGGGTCTCAAAGCCTTAAAACAGCCACACAAGGAGTGTGTGTGCGTATAACCGTGTGCGTAAGTGTGTGCGTGTGAGTGTACTGTACGTGAGTGTATGTGTGTGTGTGTGTGCACGTGTGTGTGTGCACGTGTGTGCACTATATGTGTGTGTGTGTATGTATGTGTGTAAGTATGTGTGTGTGTGTGTGTGTGTGTATGCATGTGTGTATGTATATATACACACTACTGTTCAAAAGTTTGGAGTCACTTAGAAATCAGTTGCAAAATGAATAGGAAATATAGTCAAAATGTTGACAAGGTTATAAATAATGATTTTTCATTGAAATAATAATTGTGTCCTTCAAACTTTGCTTTCGTCAAAGAATCCTCCATTTGCAGCAATTACAGCCTTGCAGACCTTTGACATTGTAGTTGTCAATTTGTTGAGGTAATCTGAAGAGATTTCACCCATGCTTCTTGAAGCTCCTCCCACAAGTTGGACTGGCTTGATGGGCACTTCTTACGTACCATAAGGTCAAGCTGCTCCCACAACAGCTCAATAGGGTTGAGATCCGGTGACTGTGCTGGCCACTTCATTATAGACAGAATACCAGCTTCTTCCCTAAATAGTTATTGCATAGTTTGGAGCTAATGCTTTGGGTCATTGTCCTGTTCTAGGAGGAAATTGGCGCCAATTAAGCGCCAACCACAGGGTATGGCATGGCGTTGCAAAATGGAGTGATAGCCTTCCTTCTTCAAGATCCCTTTAACCCTGTACAAATCTCCCACTTTACCACCACCAAAGCACCCCCAGACCATCACATTGCCTCCTCCATGCTTGACAGACGGCGTCAATCACTCCTCCAACATCTTTTCATCTTTTCTGCGTCTCACAAATGTTCTTCTTTGTGATCTGAACATAGATGTGTTTGTCCATAACACTTTTTCCCCCAATCTTCCTCTGTCCAGTATCTGTGTTTCTTTTGCCCATCTTAATCTTTTATTTTTATTGGCCAGTCTGAGATGTGGCTTTTTCTTTGCAACTCTGCCTAGAAGGCCAGCATCCCGGAGTCGCCTCTTCACTGTTGACGTTGAGACTGGACAGAGGAACTCTGCCTAGAAGGCCAGCATCCCGGAGTCGCCTCTTCACTGTTGACGTTGAGACTGGACAGAGGAACTCTGCCTAGAAGGCCAGCATCCCGGAGTCGCCTCTTCACTGTTGACGTTGAGACTGGACAGAGGAACTCTGCCTAGAAGGCCAGCATCCCGGAGTCGCCTCTTCACTGTTGACGTTGAGACTGGACAGAGGAACTCTGCCTAGAAGGCCAGCATCCCGGAGTCGCCTCTTCACTGTTGACGTTGAGACTGGACAGAGGAACTCTGCCTAGAAGGCCAGCATCCCAGAGTCGCCTCTTCACTGTTGACGTTGAGACTGGACAGAGGAACTCTGCCTAGAAGGCCAGCATCCCGGAGTCGCCTCTTCACTGTTGACGTTGAGACTGGACAGAGGAACTCTGCCTAGAAGGCCAGCATCCCGGAGTCGCCTCTTCACTGTTGACGTTGAGACTGGACAGAGGAACTCTGCCTAGAAGGCCAGCATCCCGGAGTCGCCTCTTCACTGTTGACGTTGAGACTGGACAGAGGAACTCTGCCTAGAAGGCCAGCATCCCGGAGTCGCCTCTTCACTGTTGACGTTGAGACTGGACAGAGGAACTCTGCCTTGAAGGCCAGCATCCCGGAGTCGCCTCTTCACTGTTGACGTTGAGACTGGACAGAGGAACTCTGCCTAGAAGGCCAGCATCCCGGAGTCGCCTCTTCACTGTTGACGTTGAGACTGGTGTTTTGTGGGTACTATTTAATGAAGCTGCCAGTTGAGGACTTATGTTTGGCACTAACCAGAATTTGAGAAACAGACACTCTAATGTACTTGTCCTCTTGCTAAGCTGTGCAACGGTGCTTCCCACACCTCTTTCTATTCTGGTTAGTGCCAGTTTGCGCTGTTCTGTGAAGGGAGTAGTACACAGCGTTGTACGAGATCTTCAGTTTCTTGGCAATTTCTCTCATTGAATAGCCTTCATTTCTCAGAACAAGAATAGACTGACGAGTTTCAGAAGAAAGTTATTTGTTTCTATCCATTTTGAGCCTGTAATCAAACCCACAAATGCTGATGCTCCAGATACTCAACTAGTCTAAAGGCCAGTTATATTGTTTCTTTAATCAGAACAGTTTTCAGCTATGCTAACATAATTGCAAAAGGGTTTTCTAATGATCAATTAGCCTTTTATAATGATAAACTTGGATTAGCTAACACAACGTGCCATTGGACCACAGGAGTGATGGTTGCTGATAATGGGCCTCTGTCCACCTATGTAGATATTCCATTAAAAATCAGCCGTTTCCAGCTACAATAGTCATTTACAACATTAACAATGTCTACACTGTATTTCTGATTAATTTGATGTTATTTTAACAGACAAAAAAAATGAGCTTTTCTTTCAAAGACAAGGGCATTTCTAAGTGACCCCAAACTTTTGAACGGTAGTGTGTGTGTGAGTGTATATTTGCGTGCGTGTGTGTGAGCGTGTGTGTGTGTGTGTGTATATTTGCGTGCGTGCGTGTGTGTGAGCGTGTGTGTGTGTATATATATGAGGGCATGTGTGTATATGTGAGGCCGTGTGTGTATATGAAACAGACCTCTAGCTGGGCTTTCTGCACGGTGGTCTGGCTGTAGACCCTGGCTCCCTCGTCTCCACACACTGCCTTCAGTTCCTCCTTGTTCAGAGAGAAGAGCTGAGCACCCGTCAGGATCCCCAGACAATCCACCGTCCTGTAGGGAACAGAGACTACATTACCCATAATGCTCTATACCCAGACAATCCACCATCCTGTAGGGAACAGAGACTATATTACCCACAATGCTATATACCCAGACAATCCACCGTCCTGTAGTGAACAGAGACTACATTACCCACAATGCTATATACCCAGACAATCCACCATCCTGTAGGGAACAGAGACTACATTACCCACAATGCTCTATACCCAGACACTCCACTGTCCTGTAGGGAACAAAGACTACATTACCCATAATGCTCCATACCCTGACATGGGTATAACCTGATTACTAATAGTACACTTATGTACAGTATCTCACTGAAGACCATATACATGATAACACCATGAGGTAACTGACGACCAGGTCATATAGCATGATAACACCATGAGGTAACTGATAACCAGGTCATGATAACACCACGAGGTAACTGATGACCAGGTCATATAGCATGATAACACCATGAGGTAACTGATGACCAGGTCATGATAACATCATGAGGTAACTGATGACCAGGTCATATAGCATGATAACACCATGAGGTAACTGATGACCAGGTCATGATAACACCATGAGGTAACTGATGACCAGGTCATGATAACACCATGAGGTAACTGATGACCAGGTCATGATAACACCATGAGGTAACTGATGACCAGGTCATATAGCATGATAACACCATGAGGTAACTGATGACCAGGTCATATAGCATGATAACACCATGAGGTAACTGATGACCAGGTCATGATAACACCATGAGGTAACTGATGACCAGGTCATGATAACACCATGAGGTAACTGATGACCAGGTCATGATAACATCATGAGGTAACTGATGACCAGGTCATGATAACACCATGAGGTAACTGATAACCAGGTCATGATAACACCGTGAGGTAACTGATGACCAGGTCATTAGCATGATAACACCATGAGGTAACTGATAACCAGGTCATGATAACACCATGAGGTAACTGATGACCAGGTCATGATAACACCATGAGGTAACTGATGACCAGGTCATATAGCATGATAACACCATGAGGTAACTGATGACCAGGTCATGATAACACCATGAGGTAACTGATGACCAGGTCATGATAACACCATGAGTTAACTGATGACCAGGTCATGATAACATCATGAGGTAACTGATGACCAGGTCATGATAACACCATGAGGTAACTGATAACCAGGTCATGATAACACCGTGAGGTAACTGATGACCAGGTCATTAGCATGATAACACCATGAGGTAACTGATGACCAGGTCATGATAACACCATGAGGTAACTGATGACCAGGTCATACAGCATGATAACACCATGAGGTAACTGATGACCAGGTCATGATAACACCATGAGGTAACTGATGACCAGGTCATATAGCATGATAACACCATGAGGTAACTGATGACCAGGTCATGATAACACCATGAGGTAACTGATGACCAGGTCATGATAACACCATGAGGTAACTGATGACCAGGTCATGATAACATCATGAGGTAACTGATGACCAGGTCATGATAACACCATGAGGTAACTGATAACCAGGTCATGATAACACCGCGAGGTAACTGATGACCAGGTCATTAGCATGATAACACCATGAGGTAACTGATGACCAGGTCATGATAACACCATGAGGTAACTGATGACCAGGTCATATAGCATGATAACACCATGAGGTAACTGATGACCAGGTCATGATAACACCATGAGGTAACTGATGACCAGGTCATGATAACACCATAAGGTAACTGATGACCAGGTCATGATAACACCATGAGGTAACTGATAACCAGGTCATGATAACACCATGAGGTAACTGATGACCAGGTCATGATAACACCATGAGGTAACTGATGACCAGGTCATGATAACACCATGAGGTAACTGATGACCAGGTCATGATAACACCATGAGGTAACTGATGACCAGGTCATGATTAACACCATGAGGTAACTGATGACCAGGTCATATAGCATGATAACACCATGAGGTAACTGATGACCAGGTCATATAGCATGATAACACCATGAGGTAACTGATAACCAGGTCATGATAACACCATGAGGTAACTGATGACCAGGTCATGATAACACCATGAGGTAACTGATGACCAGGTCATATAGCATGATAACACCATGAGGTAACTGATAACCAGGTCATGATAACACCATGAGGTAACTGATGACCAGGTCATGATAACACCATGAGGTAACTGATGACCAGGTCATATAGCATGATAACACCATGAGGTAACTGATGACCAGGTCATATAGCATGATAACACCATGAGGTAACTGATAACCAGGTCATGATAACACCATGAGGTAACTGATGACCAGGTCATATAGCATGATAACACCATGAGGTAACTGATAACCAGGTCATGATAACACCATGAGGTAACTGATGACCAGGTCATGATAACACCATGAGGTAACTGATGACCAGGTCATGATAGCACCATGAGGTAACTGATGACCAGGTCATGATAACACCATGAGGTAACTGATGACCAGGTCATATAGCATGATAACACCATGAGGTAACTGATAACCAGGTCATGATAACACCATGAGGTAACTGATGACCAGGTCATATAGCATGATAACACCATGAGGTAACTGATGACCAGGTCATGATAGCACCATGAGGTAACTGATGACCAGGTCATGATAACACCATGAGGTAACTGATGACCAGGTCATATAGCATGATAACACCATGAGGTAACTGATAACCAGGTCATGATAACACCATGAGGTAACTGATGACCAGGTCATATAGCATGATAACACCATGAGGTAACTGATAACCAGGTCATGATAACACCATGAGGTAACTGATGACCAGGTCATATAGCATGATAACACCATGAGGTAACTGATAACCAGGTCATGATAACACCATGAGGTAACTGATGACCAGGTCATGATAACACCATGAGGTATCTGATGACCAGGTCATGATTAACACCATGAGGTAACTGATGACCAGGTCATATAGCATGATAACACCATGAGGTAACTGATGACCAGGTCATATAGCATGATAACACCATGAGGTAACTGATGACCAGGTCATATAGCATGATAACACCATGATGTAACGGATGACATGTGTGTGTGTGTGTGTGTGTGTGTGTGTGTGTGTGTGTGTGTGTGTGTGTGTGTGTGTGTGTGTGTGTGTGTGTGTGTGTGTGTGTGGTGTCTCACGGTTTAGAGAATCCCTTGGAGTTGAGCCAGGCGGTAACCTGCGGGGGCTGGAATTGAAAGTGAGGAGCGTGGAACTGCTGCTTGAAGGGCGCTCCACCCTGAAGTTACGGGCTGGAGGCTGGGACTTATTACTGGTGATCCGCTTTAACAGCTCATCATTCACCTCATCCATCTGGTGTGTCCGAGCTGGGGGAAGGGAGGACGGAGAGGAGGGCGGGGGGGGGAGAAAGTGAGAGAGAGACAGAGAAGGACAGATACAGAGAGAGAGAGAGAATGAGAGAGAGAGAGAGAGAGACAGAGAGAGAGAGAGAAAGAGAGAGAGAGAGACAGAGAGAAAGACAGAGAGAAAAACAGACAGAGGTAACAATGTGGAGGAGGGAGAGACAGACACAGAGAGAGAGAGAGACAGAGATAGGGAAAGTTACTGTTTAGGAGGCATTCCTACTAATCTATAAGGGCTGAGGTCTTCTGAGCTAAGATGAGGAAACTTGAGGAAACTTTGAAGCAAAGATAGCTCAGATAGCTTAGATAAGCAGTTATCTAGATCGTTCAGTAGGAAATTAAACCTGACACCAGTATCATAGACAGAAATTAGTTGGTGGGTAGGCCTACAGAAATCTGGGTGGGCCCCCCCAAAAAATGTTATTTGGGGGGGTAGAGAAAAATGTGCAGTTGTATAGCTAATCATGAGGCTGAGAGAACGTTTATCTTGTTTGCTAAGTGAAAAAATGAAGTAGGCAATGACATGGTACATACAGTGCCTTGCGAAAGTATTCGGCCCCCTTGAACTTTGCGATCTTTTGCCACATTTCAGGCTTCAAACATAAAGATATAAAACTGTATTTTTTTGTGAAGAATCAACAACAAGTGGGACACAATCATGAAGTGGAACGACATTTATTGGATATTTCAAACTTTTTTAACAAATCAAAAACTGAAAAATTGGGCGTGCAAAATTATTCAGCCCCTTTACTTTCAGTGCAGCAAACTCTCTCCAGAAGTTCAGTGAGGATCTCTGAATGATCCAATGTTGACCTAAATGACTAATGATGATAAATACAATCCACCTGTGTGTAATCAAGTCTCCGTATAAATGCACCTGCACTGTGATAGTCTCAGAGGTCCGTTAAAAGCGCAGAGAGCATCATGAAGAACAAGGAACACACCAGGCAGGTCCGAGATACTGTTGTGAAGAAGTTTAAAGCCGGATTTGGATACAAAAAGATTTCCCAAGCTTTAAACATCCCAAGGAGCACTGTGCAAGCGATAATATTGAAATGGAAGGAGTATCAGACCACTGCAAATCTACCAAGACCTGGCCATCCCTCTAAAATTTCAGCTCATACAAGGAGAAGACTGATCAGAGATGCAGCCAAGAGGCCCATGATCACTCTGGATGAACTGCAGAGATCTACAGCTGAGGTGGGAGACTCTGTCCATAGGACAACAATCAGTCGTATATTGCACAAATCTGGCCTTTATGGAAGAGTGGCAAGAAAAAAGCCATTTCTTAAAGATATCCATAAAAAGTGTCATTTAAAGTTTGCCACAAGCCACCTGGGAGACACACCAAACATGTGGAAGAAGGTGCTCTGGTCAGATGAAACCAAAATTGAACTTTTTGGCAACAATGCAAAACGTTATGTTTGGCGTAAAAGCAACACAGCTCATCACCCTGAACACACCATCCCCACTGTCAAACATGGTGGTGGCAGCATCATGGTTTGGGCCTGCTTTTCTTCAGCAGGGACAGGGAAGATGGTTAAAATTGATGGGAAGATGGATGGAGCCAAATACAGGACCATTCTGGAAGATGGAGTCTCCTGATGGAGTCTGCAAAAGACCTGAGACTGGGACGGAGATTTGTCTTCCAACAAGACAATGATCCAAAACATAAAGCAAAATCTACAATGGAATGGTTCAAAAATAAACATATCCAGGTGTTAGAATGGCCAAGTCAAAGTCCAGACCTGAATCCAATCGAGAATCTGTGGAAGAACTGAAAACTGCTGTTCACAAATGCTCTCCATCCAACCTCACTGAGCTCGAGCTGTTTTGCAAGGAGGAATGGGAAAAAATGTCAGTCTCTCGATGTGCAAAACTGATAGACATACCCCAAGCGACTTACAGCTGTAATCACAGCAAAAGGTGGCGCTACAAAGTATTAACTTAAGGGGGCTGAATAATTTTGCACGCCCAATTTTTCAGTTTTTGATTTGTTAAAAAAGTTTGAAATATCCAATAAATGTCGTTCCACTTCATGATTGTGTCCCACTTGTTGTTGATTCTTCACAAAAAAATACAGTTTTATATCTTTATGTTTGAAGCCTGAAATGTGGCAAAAGGTCGCAAAGTTCAAGGGGGCCGAATACTTTCGCAAGGCACTGTATCGCCATAGAAACACAGCGACATACAGCATGCCTCAATGAATTGGTACATATCGCCATAGAAACACAGAGACATACAGGATGCCTCAATGCAGTCGTATTCCTGGCTTATTGTGGGTGTGGTTTTCAGTTACTTATTTTTGGCAACCCATCCCGTGAGAGTGAATGTCAAACCTAGTCTACCCCAGGCTGGGCCCACCCACCCATTCCTACGCGGCTGTAAGAGACTCACAGTCTTTGGAGCGGCTCATGTCAAAGCTCTCCCCTCTACCTAGAGAGCTGGAGGGAGAGGTTGGGCTGTAGGGCTGGCCAGCCTGGCGGTCCACGTTCACACACAGGAGACAGAGAGGAAGACATGTGGAAGGATGTTATAATGAACAAATGAATTAATTGGATTCATACAGTGCTTTTCCAGATGCTGACTAACACACTATGTGGAAGGATGTTGTCAGAGGAAACAGGTTTAACATTCCAATTTTAAAATAGCTTACAGGATGTACTGCTTTATAATTGTTTGGGCTGGTACAGTATGGAGGAGGGGTTGGTAGCATGATGGTGTGTATGTGTGTGTGTGTGTGTGTGTGTGTGTGTGTGTGTGTGTGTGTGTGTGTGTGTGTGTGTGTACAGAATTAAAGGTCTGCACACTGAATTTATGAGTGTAAAACATGTTTGTATTTGTATGTTGTGGTATGTGTTTGTGTGTATGTGTGCGTGTTTGAGTGTATGTGTGCGTGCATACATGTGTGTTTGTGTGTGTGGTATGTGTTTGTGTGTATGTGTGTGTGTTTGTGTGTGTGTGCATACATGTGTGTGTGTATAATGTTACCTGGCTATAGAGGGGCTCAGCCATGCCGTGTGGTTCCTCCAGTGTGACCACTTCCAGGACGTTGGAGGGGACGTATCCTGATTGGCCGCTCCTGTTCCTCACTTTCCACCACTGTTTATCGTCCTCTATCACCTGCAAGGCCACAATGACATAATATAATAATAATAATAATAATAATATAATAAATAATAATAATATATAATAATAATATAATAATATAATAATAATATAATAATAATAATAATAATAAATAATAATAAATAATAATATAATAACAATAATATAATAATAATATAGTAATAATATAATAATATAATAATAATAATAATGATAATAATGATAATAATAATGATAACAATGATAATAATAATAATAAAATAATAATATTATAGTAATAATATAATAATAATAATGCTAACAATGATAATAATAATAATGATAATAATAATATAATAATGATTGTATTTATATCTCAACACTACAAGGACGACGCAGGTGAAGTTTAGTCTGTAGTGCTGTAGGTTATTTATCTTTAAATGCAGCAGGTAATCTTTCTTAAACTAATTACTTATATGTATTCAATTTGTATAACAATTCTGTGATCAATTTGACTAATTGGTTTAGGTTAAGATTTCGGAAATATTCTCAGCATTATTTTCACGATAGCTCACATTGTTCATCTGCATAGGAACAGAATTAATAGAATGGGCGTCCCCATTCAAATCAATAATGGGTGGACTGGCGGGCCATTGCAAGTGTACCCTTAAGAGCAAAGCAGGAAGTAAAAGCAGGAAGTAAAAGCAGGAAGTAAAAGCAGGAAGTAAAAGCAGGAAGTAAAAGCAGGAAGTAAAAGCAGGAAGTAAAAGCAGGAAGTAAAAGCAGGAAGTGTACCCATCAATATGTGCTGTGATTTGTTTAATTCACCTCAACTGACATCACAAAAAATACATCCCATTGGATGAGACACATCAGTTAAAATCATTTGAATGAACATTCTACATTACCATGGAAATGATTGCATCACAATAACAGGCAGCCATTGTCGAGTGTACCCGTGAGTTAACCAGTCAAATTGCCAGGGTTAGGGGTTCCAAGCCAATGTAGAGGTGGCAGGTAGCCTAGTGGTTAGAGCGTTGGGCTGGGCAGTAGGTAGCCTAGTGGTTAGAGCGTTGGGCTGGGCAGTAGGTAGCCTAGTGGTTAGAGCGTTGGGCTGGGCAGTAGGTAGCCTAGTGGTTAGAGCGTTGGGCTGGGCAGTAGGTAGCCTAGTGGTTAGAGCGTTGGGCTGGGCAGTAGGTAGCCTAGTGGTTAGAGCGTTGGGCTGGGCAGTAGGTAGCCTAGTGGTTAGAGCGTTGGGCTGGGCAGTAGGTAGCCTAGTGGTTAGAGAGTTGGGCTGGGCAGTAGGTAGCCTAGTGGTTAGAGAGTTGGGCTGGGCGGCAGGTAGCCTAGTGGTTAGAGCGTTGGGCTGGGCAGTAGGTAGCCTAGTGGTTAGAGCGTTGGGCTGGGCAGTAGGTAGCCTAGTGGTTAGAGCGTTGGGCTGGGCAGTAGGTAGCCTAGTGGTTAGAGCGTTTGGCCGGGCAGGAAGTAGCCTCGTGGTTAGAGAGTTGGGCTGGGCAGTAGGTAGCCTAGTGGTTAGAGAGTTGGGCTGGGCGGCAGGTAGCCTAGTGGTTAGAGAGTTGGGCTGGGCAGTAGGTAGCCTAGTGGTTAGAGCGTTGGGCTGGGCAGTAGGTAGCCTAGTGGTTAGAGCGTTGGGCTGGGCAGTAGGTAGCCTAGTGGTTAGAGAGTTGGGCTGGGCAGTAGGTAGCCTAGTGGTTAGAGAGTTGGGCTGGGCGGCAGGTAGCCTAGTGGTTAGAGAGTTGGGCTGGGCAGTAGGTAGCCTAGTGGTTAGAGCGTTGGGCTGGGCAGTAGGTAGCCTAGTGGTTAGAGCGTTGGGCTGGGCGGCAGGTAGCCTAGTGGTTAGAGCGTTGGGCTGGGCAGTAGGTAGCCTAGTGGTTAGAGCGTTGGGCTGGGCAGTAGGTAGCCTAGTGGTTAGAGAGTTGGGCTGGGCGGCAGGTAGCCTAGTGGTTAGAGAGTTGGGCTGGGCGGCAGGTAGCCTAGTGGTTAGAGCGTTGGGCTGGGCAGTAGGTAGCCTAGTGGTTAGAGCGTTGGGCTGGGCAGTAGGTAGCCTAGTGGTTAGAGCGTTGGGCTGGGCAGTAGGTAGCCTAGTGGTTAGAGCGTTGGGCTGGGCAGTAGGTAGCCTAGTGGTTAGAGAGTTGGGCTGGGCAGTAGGTAGCCTAGTGGTTAGAGAGTTGGGCTGGGCAGTAGGTAGCCTAGTGGTTAGAGCGTTGGGCTGGGCAGTAGGTAGCCTAGTGGTTAGAGCGTTTGGCCGGGCAGGAAGTAGCCTCGTGGTTAGAGTGTTTGGCAGGGCAGCAGGTAGCCTAGTGGTTAGAGCGTTGGGCTGGGCAGTAGGTAGCCTAGTGGTTAGAGCGTTGGGCTGGGCAGTAGGTAGCCTAGTGGTTAGAGAGTTGGGCTGGGCAGTAGGTAGCCTAGTGGTTAGAGTGTTGGGCTGGGCGGCAGGTAGCCTAGTGGTTAGAGCGTTGGGCTGGGCAGTAGGTAGCCTAGTGGTTAGAGCGTTTGGCCGGGCAGGAAGTAGCCTCGTGGTTAGAGTGTTTGGCAGGGCAGCAGGTAGCCTAGTGGTTAGAGCATTGGGCCAGTAACCGAAAGGTTGCTAGATCGAATCCTCGAACTGCCAAGGTAAAAATCTGTCGTTCTGCCCCTGAACAAGGCAGTTAACCCACTCGGCCGTCATTGAAAATAAGAATTTGTTCTAAACTGACTTGTGAAATGTAAAGAAAAGAAAGAACTGTTTCAGTTCTTGATGTCTAGATGTATTATGCTTCTACACCTGCATTACTTGCTGTTTGGGGTTTTAGGCTGGGTTTCTGTACAGCACTTTGAGAAATCAGCTGATGTACGAAGGGCTATATAAATACATTTGATTTGACATTATATTAAGATGCTATTTTGACCTTAATGGGTCAAGCTGGTTAAAAAAAAAAAGTTCAAACCAAATCTTAACTGCTGGTCAAGCGGTCTAAGTCGCTGCCAGTTGAAGTCTAAAGGTTACATACACCTCAGCCAAATAAATAATAATAATAAATGCATTTAAACTCAGTTTTTCACAATTCCTGACACTTAATCCTAGTATAAATTCCCTGTTTTAAGTCAGTTAGGATCACCACTTAATTTTAAGAATGTGAAATGTCAGAATAATAGAAAATAATTATTTCTTTCAGCTTTTATTTCTTTCATCACATTCCCAGTGGGTTAGAAGTTTACATACACTCAATTAGTATTTGGTAGCATTGCCTTTAAATTGTTTAACTTTGGTGAAACGTTTCGGGTAGCCTTCCACAAGCTTCCCACAATAAGTTAGGTGAAGTTTGGCCCATTCCTCCTGAGAGCTGGTGTAACTGAGTCAGGTTTGTAGGCCTCCTTGCTCGCACACGCCTTTTCAGTTCTGCACACACATTTTCTATAGGATTGAGGTCAGGGCTTTGTGATGGCCACTCCAATACCTTGACTTTGTTGTCCTTAAGCCATTTTGCCACAACTTTGGAAGTATGCTTGGGGTCCTTGACCATTTGTAAGACCCATTTGCGACCAAGCTTTAACTTCATGACTGATGTCTTGAGATGTTTTCATGATTTTCATGAGACCATCTATTTTGTGAAGTGCACCAGTCTCTCCTGCAGCAAAGCACCCCCACAACATGATGCTGCCACCCCCGTGCTTCACGGTTGGGATGGTGTTCTTTGGCTTGCAAGCCTCCCCTTTTTCCCCAAACAAAACGATGGTCATTATGGTCAAACAGTTCTACTTTTGTTTTATCAGACCAGAGGACATTTCTACAAAAAGTGCGATCTTTGTTACCATGTGGAGTTGCAAACCGTAGTCTGGATTTTTATGGCAGTTTTGGAGCAGTGGTTTCTTCCTTGCTGAGCGGCCTTTCAGGTTATGGCGATATAGAACTTGTTTTACTGTGGATTTTTAGATACTTTTGTACCTGTTTCCTCCAGCATCTTCACAGGGTCCTTTGCTGTTGTTCTGGGATTGATTTGAACTTTTTGCACCAAAGTACGTTCATCTCTAGGAGACAGGACGCGTCTCCGTCCTGGGCGGTATGACGGCTGCGTGGTCCCATGGTGTTTATACTTGCGTACTATTGTTTGTACAGATGAACGTGGTACCTTCAGACGTTTGGAAATTGCTCCCAAGGATGAACCAGACTTGTGGAGATCTACAATTTTTTTTCTGAAGTCTTGGCTGATTTCTTTTGATTATCCAATGATGTCAAGCAAAAGAGGCACTGAGTTTGAAGGTAGGCCATGAAATACATGCACAGGTACATCTCCAATTGACTCAAATTATGTCAACTAGCCTATCAGATGCTTCTAAAGCCATGACATAATTTCCTGGAATTTTCCAAGCTGTTTAAACAATTGTTGGAAAAATGACTTGTGTCATGCACAAAGTAGATGTCCTAACCGACTTGCCAAAACTATAGTTTGTTAACAAGAAATGTGTGGAGTGGTTGAAAAACAAGTTTTAATGACTCCAACCTAAGTGTATGTAAACTTCCGACTTCAACTGTAGATGTCGTACCTCTACCAACTCGTCCTGCAGTACTGACAGTATTATAATATAGATGTCGTATCTCTAGCTCCTCGTCCTGCAGTACTGACAGTATTATAATATAGATGTCGTACCTCTACCAACTCGTCCTGCAGTACTGACAGTATTATAATATAGATGTCGTACCTCCAGCACCTCGTCCTGCAGTACTGACAGTATTATAATATAGATGTCGTACCTCCAGCACCTCGTCCTGCAGTACTGACAGTATTATAATATAGATGTCGTACCTCCAGCACCTCGTCCTGCAGTACTGACAGTATTATAATATAGATGTCGTACCTCTACCAACTCGTCCTGCAGTACTGACAGTATTATAATATAGATGTCGTACCTCTACCAACTCGTCCTGCAGTACTGACAGTATTATAATATAGATGTCGTACCTCCAGCACCTCGTCCTGCAGTACTGACAGTATTATAATATAGATGTCGTACCTCTACCAACTCGTCCTGCAGTACTGACAGTATTATAATATAGATGTCGTACCTCTACCAACTCGTCCTGCAGTACTGACAGTATTATAATATAGATGTCGTACCTCCAGCACCTCGTCCTGCAGTACTGACAGTATTATAATATAGATGTCGTACCTCCAGCACCTCGTCCTGCAGTACTGACAGTATTATAATATAGATGTCGTACCTCTACCAACTCGTCCTGCAGTACTGACTGTATTATAATATAGATGTCGTACCTCTACCAACTCGTCCTGCAGTACTGACAGTATTATAATATAGATGTCGTACCTCTACCAACTCGTCCTGCAGTACTGACACTATTATAATATAGATGTCGTACCTCCAGCACCTCGTCCTGCAGTACTGACAGTATTATAATATAGATGTCGTACCTCCAGCACCTCGTCCTGCAGTACTGACAGTATTATAATATAGATGTCGTACCTCTACCAACTCGTCCTGCAGTACTGACAGTATTATAATATAGATGTCGTACCTGCAGCACCTCGTCCTGCAGTACTGACAGTATTATAATATAGATGTCGTACCTCCAGCACCTCGTCCTGCAGTACTGACAGTATTATAATATAGATGTCGTACCTCTACCAACTCGTCCTGCAGTACTGACAGTTCGTTGGCGTTGCGGGCCACAAAGTGGTAGCAGATCTTAGCATATTTACGGGACGAGGACGCCAGACCATTGTAGGACCTGAGACAGGAGACACATGTCACAGAGTCACAAACAACAAACAGTCTTAACATGCAGCTCAAGAAACAACAAAGTTAAATCAAATTAAATAAAAAGAAGAGTAACAACAATGAGAAAAGTAGCAGTGTGTTGTAATGTAGAATCACATTAACTAGAAATATCATAAACTGACCCATTTGATGAGCTTGAAGACTGGGTTCCAAAAAACTGAAAATGAGAGGATTTTATTATCATTGTAAAGTGATGATATGGACTATCATAACACCCTGTGCTCAAAGTATTCAAACCTATAAGGACTGAAACGGACAGCAGTCCAGAAATTACTACAGCTGTTTTCCTACTGATCAATCTCACTCCCTCTCACCTCTTCTGACTTGTGTGGGGACATGGGGTGGGACATGAAGGACATGGGAGGTTCCCCTGATCCCTCTGTCTCCCATGGGGCGGTCCTGAACAGCTCAGCTGGGGGCTCCCACCCGTTCCTGAACTTAGGGAAGTAGGTAGAGGCACACTGGTCCCGTGGCCAGTCCGCTCTGGGGTAAACAGAGACAACCAGGGTTGTAGTAGAGGGTAAACAGAGACAACCAGGGTTGTAGTAGAGGGTAAACAGAGACAACCAGGGCTGTAGTAGAGGGTAAACAGAGACAACCAGGGTTGTAGTAGAGGGTAAACAGAGACAACCAGGGTTGTAGTAGAGGGTAAACAGAGACAACCAGGGTTGTAGTAGAGGGTAAACACAGAGACAACCAGGGTTGTAGTAGAGGGTAAACAGAGACAACCAGGGTTGTAGTAGAGGGTAAACAGAGAGACAACCAGGGTTGTAGTGGAGGGCAAACAGAGACAACCAGGGTTGTAGTAGAGGGTAAACACAGAGACAACCAGGGCTGTAGTAGAGGGTAAACACAGACAACCAGGGTTGTAGTAGAGGGTAAACAGAGACAACCAGGGCTGTAGTAGAGGGTAAACACCAGTTTACCACATCATTTATTTCACCCCAACCGACAATCAGAGATTATCACTACATCCCTGGACATATGACAAGCCCTATAAGACATTATAAAGGCTCATACAAGCTTATAACAACGTTATACATTCTGATAAATTACAGGCTTAAACAGCAGGTTTTAGATAACATGTTATCAATGGGATAATAGCATAACAAATCACTCCCATCTATAAATGTAGAGGTTATTACTGACCTTAAATTCTGATTTCAGATGTACACATCTGATGTTTACCAACAGGGACACAGGCTGAGTTAACCTTGTATCATATTGACCTTTTATTCTAATTTTTGCAGTATCTATGCACACTCACACACACATACACTCACAGGGCCCTACACACTCACAGGGCCACTCACACTCACAGGGCCACACACACTCACAGGGCCACACACACTCACAGGGCCACACACACTCACAGGGCCCTACACACTCACAGGGCCCTACACACTCACAGGGCCCTACACACTCACAGGGCCCTACACACTCACAGGGCCCTACACACTCACAGGGCCCTACACACTCACACTCACAGGGCCCTACACACTCACAGGGCCCTACACACTCACACTCACAGGGCCCTACACACTCACACTCACAGGGCCCTACACACTCACAGGGCCCTACACACTCACACACACTCATTCCACCATCTGTTCACTCACACATATGCACATCCATTTATACTGACTCTACACACATCCACTCACATACAGGCTGCTCCTACCCTGTTTATCGTATAGTCTAGTTACCTTACCCCTATAAGTATCTACCTCTATCAGCACATGTGCAACCACACACACACACACACTCCAGTACCTAGGTCTTGTCCACCCATCTCCCAGCAGTTCAAAGATGGTCATTTCTTTAGGCGACAGATGACCTCTCAGGAAGTCTACTGCATCTCTGGATAAGTGAGGGGAGACCACAGAGCGGGGCAGCTCTACACTACCACAGGACTGGAGCACCTAGAGGTCAAAGGTTAGAGGTCACACATCTACCTGTACAGGCTACAGACAGGTGAGGAGAGACCACAGAGCAGGGC
>NC_056429.1:4515533-4543033 GCF_018296145.1 Oncorhynchus tshawytscha | reverse complement strand
TCTTCACCACCCGGGGGCGGACCGTCAGGAAGTTCAGGACCCAGGTGCACAGGGCACGGTTCAGACGCAGGGTCATAGCTGGTCTGTTTGTACACGTCCATGTTTCCATCATGCCGTGGTTAAATGTGGTGGTTTGTTTTTCCACGCTTTTTCACAGATTTTGGTTTGGATACGTTTTAATCATCACAGTAGGAACAACATCCTCTATACACTTCCTGATGAACTCAGTCAACGAGTCAGTGTATATGTTGATACTACTCCCAGAGGCGACCCAAACATTTCCCAGTCCGCGTGATCAAAACAGTCTATAAGTGTGGATTCCGATGTGTCACGCCAACGTTTTACAGTCCTTACCATGGGTGCTTCTTGCTTAAGTTTCTGCCTATAGGTGGGGAGCAGCAGGATGGAGGTGTGGTCTGATTTCCCAACGGGAGGATGGGGAGGGCCTTGTTGCTGTCACTGAAGGGAGAGTAACAATGGTCAAGAGTGTTCTCCTTGCACAAGTAGCGTTATCCTCAGATTTCCTTTATTAACTTTCCCAGCCAGAATGAAAATGCAGTCTCAGAATATGCGTTTTCAGTGTAGTTCCTTGGGAGACGTCGTGGTGTCGGCTTTGGGAGGAATATACACGACACTGAAAATAAATGAAGCAAATTATCTGGGGGAGGTAATGCGGTCAGCAAATTTTCTGGGGGAGGTGATGCGGTCAGCAAATTTTCTGCGGTCAGCATTTGATGGTGAAGTATTCCAGATCGGGAGACAAAAAATGTCTTGAGTTCCTGCCACAATCATGAGACATACTCCTCCATATTGGGTTTGTCCTGGAGAACCCCGCTGGCTGTATGGACGGGGACAATATATACGGTGAGAGCCATGATTCCTTGAAACAGAGTATGTTACAGTCCCCTGACGTCTCTCTGGAAGGAGATCCTCGCCCTGAGCTCACTTACTCAGTCCAGGGACTGAGTGTAATAAAGTCGGAAGCGGTGGATGGTTTGCTCGCCTCCTGAGTCTGACTAGGACCCCACTTCTCCTTCTTCTTCTTCTCCGGCGACTTTGATTTATTTAGTTTTTATTTCACCTTTATTTAACCAGATAAGCTAGTTGAGAACAAGTTCTCATTTACAACTGCGATCTGGCCAAGATAAAGAAAAGCAGTGCGACAAAAAAACAACAACACAGAGTTACACATGGAATAAACAAGCGTACAGTCAATACAATAGAAAAAAAAGTCTATATACAGTGTGTGCAAATGCCGTGAGGAGGTAAGGCAATAAATAGGCCATAGTAGCGGAGTAATTACAATTTAGCTAATTAACACTGGAGTGATCGATGTGCAGATGATGATGTGCAAGTAGTGATACTGTTGGTGTAGCACCAGGGATGAATGGGTGAATGGGTCATCAGACTGTCTAAACAACGGATCCAAGTCAGGGAAAATAATGTAAGAAATAACCAAAATTAAAAAAGTTTTAAAAAACCTGCAAAGTTGGATAGGAGCTAGAAACAGGGCGGCCATCTTGTTTTCCATCTTGTTTTCTATCTTGTCTTATATCTTGTTTCACATTTTTATTTAATTTTTTATTTTTTTATTTAACCTTTATTTAACCAGGTAGGCCAGTTGAGAACAAGTTCTCATTTACAACTACGACATGGCCAAGATAAAGCATAGCAGTGTGAACAGACAGCAACACAGAATTACACATGGAGTAAACAATAAACATTAAAGTCAATAACACAGTATATATATTTTTATTTTATTTAAAAAAAGAGAGTCTATATACATTGTGTGCAAAAGGCATGAGGAGGTTGGCGAATAATTACAATTTAGCAGATTAACAATGGAGTGATAAATGATCAGATGGTCATGTGCAGGTAGAGAAACTGGTCTTCATTCATATCACTCAAGCTCCTTATTATTGGCATTATTGTTATTTATTATTATTAAATATATATTATTTATTATTATTATTATTATTATTATTATTATTATGAATTATTATTATCATGAATTATTTATTATTATTATTATTTATTACTATTATTATTTATTTATTATTATTAATTATTATTAATTATTATTATTGTTGTTATTAATTATTTATTATTATTAATTATTATTAATTATTTATTATTATTATTATTATTATTATTTTATTATTATTATAATAATTTATTATCATTAATTATAATTATTATTATTATTTATTATCATTAATTATAATTATAATTATTATTTATTATTATTATTATTATTATTATTATTGTTATGACATGTTGGCACAAAAGAGCAGAAAAGTAAATAAATAAAACAGTATGGGGATGAGGTAGGTAAATTGGGTGGGCTATTTACCGATGGAACATCTTGGTTTAAATCTTGTAAAGCGCTTTTAGCATCGTGAAAAATCCTTATAAATCCAATCAATTAATAGTATTATATTAGTATTATATTAGTATTTTATAAATAAGAGTATTAATAATAGTATTATATTAGTATTTCATAAATAAGAGTATTAATAATAGGATTATATTAGTATTTTATAAATAAAAGTATTAATAATAGTATTATATTAGTATTTCATAAATAAGAGTATTAATAATAGTATTATATTAGTATTTCATAAGTAAGAGTATTAATTATGGTATTATACTAGTATTTCACAAATAAGAGTACTAATAATAGTATTATATTAGTATTTCACAAATAAGAGTACTAATAATAGTATTATATTAGTTTTTTATAACTAAGACTATTAATAATAGTATTATATTAGTATTTCATAAATAAGAGTATTAATAATAGTATTATATTAGTATTTTATAAATAAGAGTATTAATAATAGTATTATATTAGTATTTCATAAATAAGAGTATTAATAATAGTATTATATTAGTATTTTATAAATAAGAGTATTAATAATAGTATTATATTAGTATTTCATAAATAAGAGTATTAATAATAGTACTACATTAGTATTCCATAAATAAGAGTATTAATAATAGTATTATATTAGCGTTTTATAAATAAGAGTATTAATAACAGTGTTGTATTAGTATTTTATAAATAAGAGTATTAATAATAGTATTATATTAGTATTTTATAAATAAGAGTATTAATTATAGTCTTGTATTAGTATTTCATAAATAAACTCACCACGTCCTTCTCAATGCGCTGGGCCAGCTTCTCATGGGACTCTGGGTCCTGCTGGGCAGAACCTCGCCTCTCCACATCTGAAATAATGATAACAGTTATTGTTGACGTTGTTTTGTGTGTGTGTGTGTGTGTGTGTATCAGTGTGTATGAGTATCAGTGTGTGTGTGTGTCAGCGTGTGTGTGTGTGTCAGTGTGTGTATGTGTGTGTGTGTGTGTGTGTGTGTGTGTGTGTGTGTGTGTGTGTGTGTGTGTGATATGACCATACTGATATAACCATACTGATATGACAATACTGATATAACCATCATGATATGACCATACTGATATGACTAACATGATATGACCATACTGATATGACCATACTGATGTGACAATACTGATATGACTAACATGATACGACTAACATGATATGACTAATATGATATAACCATACTGATATGACAATACTGATATGACTAACGTGATATGACAATACTGAAATGACCATAATGATATGACTAACATGATATGCCCAAACTGATATGCCCATACTGATATGACTAACATGATATGACCATACTGATATGACCATACTGAAATGACCATACTGATATGACAAACATGATATGACTAACATGATATGACTAATATGATATAACAATACTGATATGACCATACTGATATGACCGTACTGATTTGACTAACATGATATGACCATACTGATTTGACTAACATGATATGACCATACTGATATGACCATACTGATTTGACAAACATGATATGACCATACTGATATGACTAACATGATATAACCATCCTGATATAACCATACTGGTATGACTAACATGATATGGCCATACTGATATGACTAACATGATATGGCCATACTGATATGACCAACATGATATGACCATACTGATGTGACCATACTGATTTGACTAACATGATATGACCATACTGATTTGACTAACATGATATGGCCATACTGATATGACCATACTGATATGACTAACATGATATGGCCATACTGATATGACCATACTGATATGACTAACATGATATGGCCATACTGATGTGACTAACATGATATGACCATACTGATTTGACTAACATGATATGACCATACTGATTTGACTAACATGATATGACCATACTGATTTGACTAACATGATATGACCATACTGATTTGACTAACATGATATGACCATACTGATTTGACTAACATGATATGACCATACTGATTTGACTAACATGATATGGCCATACTGATATGACCATACTGATATGACCAACATGATATGACCATACTGATGTGACCATACTGATTTGACTAACATGATATGACCATACTGATTTGACTAACATGATATGGCCATACTGATATGACCATACTGATATGACTAACATGATATGGCCATACTGATATGACCAACATGATATGACCATACTGATATAACTAACATGATATGACCATACTGATATGACCATACTGATATGACCATACTGATATAACGATACTGATATGAATAACATGATATGACCATACTGATATGACGATACTGATATGCCTAACATGATATGACCATACTGATATGACCATACTGAAGTGACAATACTGATATGACCATAATGATATGACTAACATGATATGACCATACTGATATGACTAACATGATATGACCATACTGATATGACCATACTGATATGACTAACATGATATGACCACACTGATATGACCATACTGATATGACTAACATGATATGACCACACTGATATGACCATACTGATATGACCATACTGATATAACGATACTGATATGACTAACATGATATGCCCATACTGATATGACTAACATGATATGACCATACTGATATGAGCATACTGATATGACCATAATGATATGACCACACTGATATGACTAACATGATATGACTATACTGATATGACTAACATGATATGACTAACATGATAAGACCATACTGATATAACCATACTGATATGACCATACTGATATGACTAACATGATATAACTAACATGATATGACCATACTGATATGACTAACATGATATGACCATACTGATATAACGATACTGATATGAATAACATGATATGACCATACTGATATGAGCATACTGATATGACCATAATGATTTGACCACACTGATATGACTAACATGATATGACCATACTGATATGACCATACTGATATGACTAACATGATATGACCATACTGATATGACCAACATGATATGACCATACTGATATGACCATACTGATATGACCATACTGATATGCCCATACTGATATGACGAACATGATATGACCATACTGATATGACCATACTGATATAACGATACTGATATGAATAACATGATATGACCATACTGATATGAGCATACTGATATGACCATAATGATTTGACCACACTGATATGACTAACATGATATGACCATACTGATATGACCATACTGATATGACTAACATGATATGACCATACTGATATGACCAACATGATATGACCATACTGATATGACCATACTGATATGACCATACTGATATGCCCATACTGATATGACCAACATGATATGACCATACTGATATGCCCATACTGATATGACCATACTGATATGACCATACTGATATAACCATACTGATATAACTAACATGATATGACCATACTGATATGACCATACTGATATAACGATACTGATATGAATAACATGATATGACCATACTGATATGACCATACTGATATGACCATACTGATATGACCATACTGATATCACCATACACCCTTCACCGAATGTGAATACATTCAAGGTCCCAGACACCAATGGGTTGGGCCATAGACAGTGTGTGTGTGTATCAGTGTGTGTTTGTGTGTATCAGTGTGTACCATTGTGTGTGTGTGTGTGTGTGTGTGTGTGTGTGTGTGTATATCAGTGCGTGTGTGTGTGTATCAGTGTGTGTGTGTGTGTGTGTGTCAGTGTGTGTGTGTATATCAGTGTGTGTGCGTATCAGTGTGTGTATATCAGTGTGTGTGTGTGTGTGTGTGTGTGTGTGTGTATCAGTGTGTGTGTGTGTGTATCAGTGTGTGTATCAGTGTGTGTATCAGTGCGTGTGTGTGTGTGTATCAGTGTGTGTATCAGTGTGTATATCAGTGTGTGTATCAGTGTGTGTGTGCATCAGTGTGTGTTTCCGTGTGTGTGTGTATCCGTGTGTGTGTGTGTATCAGTGTGTGTATCAGTGTGTGTATCAGTGTGTTTATCAGTGTGTGTATCAGTGTGTGTGTGTATCAGTGTGTGTATCAGTGTGTGTGTGTGTGTGTGTGTGTGTGTGTGTGTGTGTGTGTGTGTGTGTGTATCAGTGTGTGTGTGTATCAGTGTGTGTATCAGTGTGTGTGTGTGTGTGTGTGTGTGTGTGTGTGTATCAGTGTGTGTGTGTGTATCAGTGTGTGTGTGTGTGTGTGTATCAGTGTGTGTGTGTGTATCAGTGTGTGTGTGTGTGTGTGTATCAGTGTGTGTGTGTGTGTGTGTGTATCAGTGTGTGTGTGTGTATCAGTGTGTGTGTGTGTGTATCAGTGTGTGTGTGTGTGTGTGTATCAGTGTGTGTGTGTGTGTGTGTGTATCAGTGTGTGTGTGTGTGTGTGTATCAGTGTGTGTGTGTGTATCAGTGTGTGTGTGTGTGTGTGTGTATCAGTGTGTGTGTGTGTATCAGTGTGTGTGTGTGTGTGTGTGTGTGTATCAGTGTGTGTGTGTGTATCAGTGTGTGTGTGTGTGTGTGTGTGTGTGTGTGTATCAGTGTGTGTGTGTGTGTATCAGTGTGTGTGTGTGTATCAGTGTGTGTGTGTATCAGTGTGTGTGTATCAGTGTGTGTGTGTGTATCAGTGTGTGTGTGTGTGTGTGTGTATCAGTGTGTCTACTCTTACCCTGCATGTTCATGGCAGCCACACGGCCCTTGCCTGAGGGGGCCGAGCCCTTGGGGTCGGAAGAGGGGGGGATGATGGATTCTCTGTGGTGCTTCATCTTCTCCTGGTTCACCCTGAGAGGAGGAGAGGAGTTAAGGGGAGCTGGGCACCCCCATTATAAATCAGGGCCCCTCCATAAGAATGGAAATAACCCTATACTATACGCCCCCCCACACACGCACACAAAATGTTTTTTAAGGCCTCTTTAAGAGGTAAGGGTTCTTACTTCAAGGTCTGTGGTCGTATCTTCTTCCCATGTTTGCTGTCCCCCAGAGCGCTGTCGATGTCTTCATGGACCATCTCTGCCTGTAGGGGACAGAGACAAAAGACTAGAGAATATTATTAAAAATAAATAGAGAATATGATTAATTATTAAAAAATTAAAAAATAGTCTTGGAGAAGGAAGACTTGGAGGATGCATTATTGTTGGACATATTAATTATCTGTTAATTAATTAAAACATTTTAAATCAGTCACACTTTAGCTCTGTTTTCTACAGGACTTCAATGGAGACTTTGGCTTCCTACATCGCTAGCCTGGATAATGTCTGTACTGCATAGAGATAACGGTGACCCACCTCCACCTCGTCGCAGTGGAAGAAGTGTATGTCAGGTCTGTGCTGTTCAGTGTCTTGACACACCAGCAGTAGGACGGATGGATACCTGGTCTGATTCAACACTGTCTGGCAGTGGTGGATAGTAGGCAGGGGGAAGTTCTCCAACTCTTCCTGTGAGGGTGGCGAGGAGGGAGGGAGAAGGAGAGAGGGGTTGAGAAGGAGGTGGAGGGAGAAAGAGAGAGAGAGGGAGAAGGAGGGAGGGGTTGAGAAGGAGGTGGAGGGAGAAAGAGAGAGAGAGGGAGGGAGGGGGTGAGGTAGAGAGAAGGAGATAGAGAGTGAGGAAGGGAAGGAGAGAGAGACAGAGAGAGAGAGAGAGAGGGATAGATAGAGAGAGAGAGATAGAGAGAGAGAGAGAGGGATAGATAGAGAGAGAGAGATAGAGAGAGAGAGAGTGTGAGGAAGGAAGGAAGGGAAGGAAGGGAAGGAAGGGAAGGAGGGAGGGAGGGAGGGAGGGAGGGAGGGAGGGAGGGAGGGAGGGAGGGAGGGAGGGAGGGAGGGAGGGAGGGAGGGAGGGAGGGAGGGAGGGAGGGAGGGAGAAGGAGAGGGAGGTGGAGAGAAGAGAAGAGAGAGAAAGTGTGCGGGAGGGAAGGGGGTAGGTAGAGAAGGAGAGAGAGAGAGCAAGAGAGAGAGAGAGAGAGAGAGAGAGGGAGGGAGGGAGAATGAGAGAGGTTATTCCATATCAAATGTGTCATCAGTTATCTCACCATAAAGGTCTAAAGGTCGACAGATCTGTGGCTCAGAAAAACATGTCCACATAACACAGGAATATGATGTTTGTGACATCAAATAACCAGAACAACTGAAGACTCGGACTGGCACAACTACAGCACTACGTAGGACATTATCACAACTACAGCACTACGTAGGACATTATCACAAGTACAGCACTACGTAGGACATTATCACAACTACAGCACTACGTAGGACATTATCACAACTACAGCACTAGGTAGGACATTATCACAACTACAGCACTACGTAGGACATTATCACAAGTACAGCACTACGTAGGACATTATCACAACTACAGCACTACGTAGGACATTATCACAACTACAGCACTAGGTAGGACATTATCACAAGTACAGCACTACGTAGGACATTATCACAAGTACAGCACTACGTAGGACATTATCACAAGTACAGCACTACGTAGGACATTATCACAAGTACAGCACTACGTAGGACATTATCACAAGTACAGCACTACGTAGGACATTATCACAAGTACAGCACTACGTAGGACATTATCACAAGTACAGCACTACGTAGGACATTATCACAACTACAGCACTACGTAGGACATTATCACAAGTACAGCACTACGTAGGACATTATCACAAGTACAGCACTACGTAGGACATTATCACAAGTACAGCACTACGTAGGACATTATCACAAGTACAGCACTATGTAGGACATTATCACAAGTACAGCACTACGTAGGACATTATCACAAGTACAGCACTACGTAGGACATTATCACAAGTACAGCACTACGTAGGACATTATCACAACTACAGCACTACGTAGGACATTATCACAAGTACAGCACTACGTAGGACATTATCACAAGTACAGCACTACGTAGGACATTATCACAAGTACAGCACTACGTAGGACATTATCACAAGTACAGCACTACGTAGGACATTATCACAACTACAGCACTACGTAGGACATTATCACAACTACAGCACTAGGTAGGACATTATCACAACTACAGCACTAGGTAGGACATTATCACAAGCACAGCACTACGTAGGACATTATCACAAGTACAGCACTACGTAGGACATTATCTTCAAGTCAGAGCTCAAGAAAGAGGCCAGAGTTCCCGACTTGGAAGTCCGAGTTGGATGACCGTTCAAAGCGTATTTTCCCAGTCAGAACTCGTTTTCCTCCGAGTTCCCAGTTTTCTTGAACTCACTGAAGTATGAGATTTCCCAGTTCCAAGTGTCCTGTTGTTTCGAACGGGGCAGAAGTCATGCTGGATTGACAGCATGACCAATGTATTCAACCTTATCTGGCCCGTGATGTTTCATGTCAATGTTTATTCTTTTAAGCTTGGAAAAGAGACCCCTTTAACACAGACGTGGACCACACACACCCTCTCCACCAAATAGCAGGCAGAGGAAGCAAAACAGGGATTTCATTTGCAACGCTTGCAGTTAGCCACTGATTCCTTCCACTCATTGTTGAATTAGCGATTTCCAACTTGTTGTGTAATGTCTATGTCCAATGGCCGATGAGCACCGATACATTTTATCTATAATCTCTCTTCATATGACAAGGATTGAAAAGGATTTGCCAGTAGATTGACGATGTGATTCATGGTGACTGGTAGCTAAGATTACGAAAGTATGATGTTGACATGATCAGTCCAATCAAAGCTACGGTAGATATAACATGATGTGACATCATTTTATCTGTGGCCAATGACCTTGAGCCTTCTTGGATGGGCACTTCTAATGTAACTCTATGGCAGCACCCAAGCGGGCTTGAACTGCCTAGCTCTCCCTGTAGATTTTGCGGTGACGCGGTGTCCCGCATGAGTGACAGAACACTGAGCCAATCACGGCGTAACTAGAGAACATGACCAACCCCTATTCTCTGTATTTTCTGCTGGCTTCTCCACCACCACAGAAACCACTGAGTTGAAACGCCTGCATTCTGGAGCTGCCTTACTGTATCTATAATATCTCTTCGTATGACAAGGATTGAAAATGATTTACTCAAGAAAACAAAACCGATACCATGTTTGTATGTGACTTTATTAACTCAATATTATATTTAGCCCATTTAGCCCACTACATAGGTCAGGATAAAAACTCTAATAGCACAGGTCTTTAATAGTTGGTATTAAAACCAGTGCCTTTTTACATTGATTTAATTTAACCAGGTCAGTTAAGAACAATTTCTTATTTATAATAGCGGCCTACCAAAAGGCAAAAGGTCTCCTGCGGGGACGAGGGCCCCGGGATTACAAATTTAAAATATAGGACAAAACACACATCACAACAAGAGAGACGACACAACACTACATAGGAGACCTAAGATGACAACATAGCAAGTCAGCAACACATGACAACTAGCATGGTAGCAACACAACATGACAACACAGCATGGTAGCATCTCAACATGACAACAACATGGTAGCAACACAACATGACAACAACATGGTAGCAACACAACATGACAACAACATGGTAGCATTACAACATGACAACAACATGGTAGCAACACAACATGACAACAACATGGTAGCATTACAACATGACAACAACATGGTAGCAGAACAACATGGTAGCAACACAACATGACAACAACATGGTAGCAACACAACATGACAACAACATGGTAGCAGCACAACATGACAACAACATGGTAGCAGCACAACATGACAACAACATGGTAGCAGCACAACATGACAACAACATGGTAGCAACACAACATGACAACATGGTACAAACATTATTGGGCACAGACAACAGCACAAAGGGCAAGAAGGTAGAGACAACAATACTTCACGCATAGCAGCCACAACTCTCAGTAAGAGTGTCCATGATTGAGTCTTTGAATGAAGAGATGGAGATAAAACTGTCCAGTTTGAGTGTTTGTTGCAGCTCGTTCCAGTCGCTAGCTGCAGCGAACTGAAAAGAGGAGCGACCCAGAGATGTGTGTGCTTTGGGGACCTTTAACAGAATGTGACTGGCTGAACGGGTGTTGTATGTGGAGGATGAGGGCTGCAGTAGATATCTCAGATAGTGGAGGGGGAGTGAGGCCTTAGAGGGTTTGTTGCAGCTCGTTCCAGTCGCTAGCTGCAGCGAACTGAAAAGAGGAGCGACCCAGGGATGTGTGTGCTTTGGGGACCTTTAACAGAATGTGACTGGCAGAACGGGGGCTGTATGTGGAGGATGAGGGCTGCAGTAGATATCTCAGATAGTGGAGGGGGAGTGAGGCCTAAGAGGGTTTGGGGACCTTTAACAGAATGTGACTGGCAGAACGGGTGTTGTATGTGGAGGATGAGGGCTGCAGTAGATATCTCAGATAGTGGAGGGGAGTGAGGCCTAAGAGGGTTGTGGAGGATGAGGGCTGCAGTAGATATCTCAGATAGTGGAGGGGGAGTGAGGCCTAAGAGGGTTGTGGAGGATGAGGGCTGCAGTAGATATCTCAGATAGTGGAGGGGGAGTGAGGCCTAAGAGGGTTGTGGAGGATGAGGGCTGCAGTAGATATCTCAGATAGTGGAGGGGAGTGAGGCCTAAGAGGGTTGTGGAGGATGAGGGCTGCAGTAGATATCTCAGATAGTGGAGGGGGAGTGAGGCCTATGAGGGTTTGTTGCAGACCGTTCCAGTGTGTAACTGGAATGGAACTTACAACGTTCTTTACCTACAGGATATGTTGTTGCCCAGCAACTGTTTTCCTACGGTAGGAATGTGCATATCCCTCACGCTTGCTTCACAGTCTTACCCGTGTGTGTGTGTGTGTGTGCAAGTCTTACCGTGTGTCTGTGCGTGTGCGTGTAAGGCTTACCTGTGTGTGTGTGTGTCTGTGCAAGTCTTACCGTGTGTGTGTGTGTCTGTGCAAGTCTTACCGTGTGTCTGTGCGTGTGCGTGTGCGTGTAAGGCTTACCTGTGTGTGTGTGTGTGTGTGCAAGTCTTACCGTGTGTGTGTGTGTGTCTGTGCAAGTCTTACCGTGTGTGTGTGTGTCTGTGCAAGTCTTACTGTGTGTCTGTGTCTGTGCGTGTGTGTGTAAGGCTTACCTGTGTGTGTGTGTGTGTGTGTCTGTGCAAGTCTTACCATGTGTCTGTGTCTGTGCGTGTGTGTGTGTGTAAAGCTTACCTGTGTATCAACATCCAGTAGCCGTACAGCCTTGTCGCTGACCTGAAGCAGCATCTCCTGGGTCCAGATCTTCTCTTTGGAGTCCAGCAGCACCAGCTTCTTAATGGCATCATCCACTGTGGCAATGGACTCTGCCTTGTCCATCATGAAGGTGGACAGGTGCTGTGGGGGGGGAGAGAGGGTTAGATAACAAACAGGAAGAAGACTGGTCTTGTCCATCATGAAGGTGGACAGGTGCTGTGGGGGGGGTAGATAAACACATTCATAGCTCAGAGCCTAATGAATTTAATTAAATTGACTGATTTCCATATATAAACTGTAACTCAGTAAAATCTTTGAAAATGTTGCATGTTGATTTAGATTTTTGCTCAGTATATATATGTGAGTATACATATATCAGTATATACATATATATACATACAGTTGAAGTCGGAAGTTTAGCCAAATACATTTAAACTCAGTTTTTCAGTTCCTAAAATTGAATCCAAGTAAAAAGTCCCTGTCTTAGGTCAGTTAGGATCACCACTTTATTTTAAGAATGTGAAATAATAGTAGTGGAGAGAATGATTTATTTCAGCTTTTATTTCTTTCATCACATTCCCAGTGGGTCAGAAGTTTACATACACTCAATTAGTATTTGGTAGCATTGCCTTTAAATTGTTTAACTTGGGTCAAACGTTTCTGGTAGCCTTCCACAAGCTTCCCACAATAAGTTGGGTGAATTTTGTCCCATTCCTCCTGACAGAGCTGGTGTAACTGAGTCAGGTTTGTAGGCCTCCTTGCTTGCACACGCTTTTTCAGTTCTGCCCACAAATTGTATGTAATTGAGGTCAGGGCTTTGTGATGGCCACTCCAATACCTTGACTTCGTTGTCCTTAAGCCATTTTGCCACAACTTTGGAAGTATGCTTGGGGTCAATGTCCATTTGAAAGACCCATTTGCGACCAAGCTTCAACTTCCTGACTGATATCTTGAGATTTTGCTTCAATGTATCCACATCATTTTCATTCCCCGTGATGCCATCTATTTTGTGAAGTGCACCAGTCCCTCCTGCAGCAAAGCACCACCACAACATGATGCTGCCACCCCCGTGCTTCACGGTTGGGATGGTGTTCTTCGGCTTGCAAGCCTCCCCCTTTTTCTTCCAAACATAACGATGGTCATTATTAACATTAACAGTTCTATTTTAGTTTCATCAGACCAGAGGACATTTCTCCAAAAAGTACCATCTTTGTCCCCATGTGCAGTTGCAAACTGTAGTCTGGCTTTTTTAATGGCTGTTTTGGGACAGTGGCTTCTTCCTTGCTGAGCGGCCTTTCGGGTTATGTCGATATAGGACTCGTTTTACTGTGGATATAGATACTTTTGTACCTGTTTCCTCCAGCATCTTCACAAGGTCCTTTGCTGTTGTTCTGGGATTGATTTGCACTTTTTGCACCAAAGTGCGTTCATCTCTAGGAGACAGAACGCTTCTCCTTCCTAAGCGGTATGACGGCTGCGTGGTCCCATTGTGTATATACTTGCATACTGTTGCTTGTACAGATGAACGTGGTACCTTCAGGCGTTTGGAAATTGCTCCCAAGGATGAACAAGAACCAGATTTTTTTTCTGAAGTCGTGGCTGATTTCTTTTGATTTTCCCTTGATGTCCAGCAAAGAGGCACTGAGTTTGAAGGCAGGCCTTGAAATACATCCACAGGTAATATATACACCACCAATTGACTCAAATTATGTAAATTAGCCTATCAGAAGCTTTTAAAGCCATAACATAATTTTCTGGAATTTTCCAAGCTGTTTAAAGGCACAGTCAACTTAGTGTATGTAAACTTCTGACCCACTGGAAATGTGATACAGTGAATTATAAGTGAAATAATCTGTCTGTAAACAATTGTTGGACAAATGACTTGTGTCATGCACAAAGTAGAGGTCCTAACCGACTTGCCAAAACTATAGTTTGTTAACAAGAAATTTGTGGAGTCGTTGAAAAATGAGTTTTAATGACTCCAACCTAAGTGTATGTAAACATCCGACTTCAACAGTATTCTATATATCTATATATATCTATATATATATATATACAGTGCCTTGCGAAAGTATTTGGCCCCCTTGAACTTTGCAACCTTTTGCCACATTTCAGGCTTCAAACATAAAGATATAAAACTGTATTTTTTGGTGAAGAATCAACAACAAGTGGGACACAATCATGAAGTGGAACGACATTTATTGGATATTTCAAACTTTTTTAACAAATCAAAAACTGAAAAATTGGGCGTGCAAAATTATTCAGCCCCTTTACTTTCAGTGCAGCAAACTCTCTCCAGAAGTTCAGTGAGGATCTCTGAATGATCCAATGTTGACCTAAATGACTAATGATGATAAACACAATCCACCTGTGTGTAATCAAGTCTCCGTATAAATGCACCTGCACTGTGATAGTCTCAGAGGTCCGTTAAAAGCGCAGAGAGCATCATGGAGAACAAGGAACACACCAGGCAGGTCCGAGATACTGTTGTGAAGAAGTTTAAAGCCGGATTTGGATACAAAAAGATTTCCCAAGCTTTAAACATCCCAAGGAGCACTGTGCAAGCGATAATATTGAAATGGAAGGAGTATCAGACCACTGCAAATCTACCAAGACCTGGCCGTCCCTCTAAACTTTCAGCTCATACAAGGAGAAGACTGATCAGAGATGCAGCCAAGAGGCCCATGATCACTCTGGATGAACTGCAGAGATCTACAGCTGAGGTGGGAGACTCTGTCCATAGGACAACAATCAGTCGTATATTGCACAAATCTGGCCTTTATGGAAGAGTGGCAAGAAGAAAGCCATTTCTTAAAGATATCCATAAAAAGTGTCGTTTAAAGTTTGCCACAAGCCACCTGGGAGACACACCAAACATGTGGAAGAAGGTGCTCTGGTCAGATGAAACCAAAATGGAACTTTTTGGCAACAATGCAAAACGTTATGTTTGGCGTAAAAGCAACACAGCTCATCACCCTGAACACACCATCCCCACTGTCAAACATGGTGGTGGCAGCATCATGGTTTGGGCCTGCTTTTCTTCAGCAGGGACAGGGAAGATGGTTACAATTGATGGGGAGATGGATGGAGCCAAATACAGGACCATTCTGGAAGAAAACCTGATGGAGTCTGCAAAAGACCTGAGACTGGGACGGAGATTTGTCTTCCAACAAGACAATGATCCAAAACATAAAGCAAAATCTACAATGGAATGGTTCAAAAATAAACATATCCAGGTGTTAGAATGGCCAAGTCAAAGTCCAGACCTGAATCCAATCGAGAATCTGTGGAAAGAACTGAAAGCTGCTGTTCACAAATGCTCTCCATCCAACCTCACTGAGCTCGAGCTGTTTTGCAAGGAGGAATGGGAAAACATTTCAGTCTCTCGATGGGCAAAACTGATAGACATACCCCAAGCGACTTATAGCTGTAATCGCAGCAAAAGGTGGCGCTACAAAGTATTAACTTAAGGGGGCTGAATAATTTTGCACGCCCAATTTCTCAGTTTTTGATTTGTTAAAAAAGTTTGAAATATCCAATAAATGTCGTTCCACTTCATGATTGTGTCCCACTTGTTGATTCTTCACAAAAAAATACAGTTTTATATCTTTATGTTTGAAGCCTGAAATGTGGCAAAAGGTCGCAAAGTTCAAGGGGGAATACTTTCGCAAGGCACTGTATCTATATATATATATATATAGATAGAGAGAGAGAGAAAGAGAGAGAGAGACCTGGGCCCTGACAGTAAATAATGGTGTTCCCCCAAAAAAGTCCAGTTTCCATAGTTACCACAAATACTAATTCCATCTAAACACCGTTGCCCTGGAAACTATAGAACTATGGCAACTAACTATACCTACCTCGACCTAACCAACAGGTAACATCCACAAAGCTCTGAATCACCTAAGAGACGAGGCAAGAAGGGCCTTCTACGACATCAAAAGGAACATAAAACTCGACATCCCAATTAAGATCTGGCTAAAAATAATACAAATCAGTCATAGAACCCATTGCCCTCTATGGTTGTGAGGTTTGGGCTCCGTTCACCAACCAAGAATTCACAAAGTGGGACAAACACCCAATTGAGACTTTGTATGCAGAATTCTGCAAAAACTATACAACTCAAACCCCCAAACAATGCAAGCAGACCAGAAATAAGACTATACCCACTAGATAACAAGCTGTTAAATTCTACGACCACCTAAAAGGAAGAAATACCATTCCACCACAGAGAGAGCTGGTTCTGTGGCTCTGTTCACAAACTAAATTAGACCCAACCAAATTATGAGAAAGCAAAAATATAACTATTTGTCACACTGGAAAGAATCAACCAAAAAACAGACTCTGTGACTGACCCAGAATTAAGGAAAGCTTTGACTATGTACAGACTCAGTGAGCATAGCCTTGCTATTGAGAAAGGCCGCCGTAGGCAGACATGGCTCTCAAGAGAAGACAGGCTATGTGCTCACTGCCCACAAAATGAGGTGGAAACTGAGCTGCACTTCCTAACCTCCTGCCCAATGTATGACCATATTAGAGAGACATATTTCCCTCAGATTACACAGATCCACAAAGAATTTGAAAACAAACCCAATTTTGATAAACTCCCATATCTACTGGGTGAAATTCCACAGTGTGACATCACAGCAGCAAGATTTGTGACCTGTTGTCACTAGAAAAGGGCAACCAGTGAAGAACAAACACCATCGTAAATACAACCCATATTTATGCTTATTTATTTTATCTTGTGTACTTTAACCATTTGTACATTGTTATAACACTGTATATATATATAAAGACATTACAAATGTCATATTATATATATGACATTTGTAATGTCTTTATATCTATATATATATAAAACATTTGTAATGTCTCTATATCTATATATATATACAACATTTGTAATGTCTCTATATCTATATATATATACAACATTTGTAATGTCTCTATTCTTTTGAACGTTCTCTATGTGTGTTTAGTGTTCATTTTTATTGTTTATTTCACTTTTGCATATTATCATATATTATATATTATCTACCTCACTTGCCTTGGCAATGTTAACACATGTTTCCCATGCCAATAAAGCCCTTGAATTGAATTGAGAGAGAGAGGTGTGTGTAGAGAGACAGGGAGAGAGAGGTGTGTAGAGAGAGAGAGAGAGAGAGATGTGTGTAGAGAGAGAGAGAGAGGTGTGTGTAGAGAGACAGGGAGAGAGAGGTGTGTGTAGAGAGAGAGAGGTGTGTATAGAGAGAGAGAGGTGTGTAGAGAGAGAGAGAGAGAGGTGTGTAGAGAGAGAGAGAGAGAGGTGTGTAGAGAGAGAGAGAGAGAGATGTGTAGAGAGAGAGATGTGTAGAGAGAGAGAGAGATGTGTAGAGAGAGAGAGAGAGAGGTGTAGAGAGAGAGAGGTGTGTAGAGAGACAGGGAGAGAGGTGTGTGTTTATCCTAGCAGTGAGCTCCAGATGTGTGTGTAGCGAGAGGTGTGTGTTTATCCTAGCAGTAAGGTTGAGATGTGTGTGTTTGTGTGTGTGTGTGTGTGTGTGTGTGTGTGTGTGTGTGTGTGTGTGTGTGTAGAGAGAGATGTGTGTGTTTATATGTGTGTGTGTGTGTGTGTGTGTGTGTGTAGAGAGAGATGTGTGTGTTTATCCTAGCTGTAAGCTCCAGATGTGTGTGTTTATGTGTGTGTGTTATCTGTGATTGCTCTGGAGTCTGATAATAGGAAGGTAATAATATTAAGTAAGTTCATATCCAACCTGTGGACTGAACACATGTGGTTCATAGTTCAAACACCAACTGCTACCAGCACAACAGTTTAAAGGGATCTGTTGGACCGGTATGCAAATTGGAGTGGGTCTAGTGTTTCCGGGATGATTTGAGTCATGAACAGCCTTTCAAAGCACGTCATGGCTACAGATGTGAGTGCTACGGGGCGGTAACTATTTAGGCAGGTTACCTTTGCTTCCATGGTCACAGGGACTATGGTGGTCTGCTTGAAACATCTAGGTTTTACAGAATAGGTCAGGGAGAGGTTGAAAATGTCAGTGAAGACAAATGCCAGTTTACATATCTGTAAATGATGTCTGAGTGTTGGAGTGTTCCCCTGGCTATCTGTAAATGATGTCTGAGTGTTGGAGTGTTCCCCTGGCTATCTGTAATGATGTCTGAGTGTTGGAGTGTTCCCCTGGCTATCTGTAAATAATGTCTGAGTGTTAGAGTGTTCCCCTGGCTATCTGTAAATGATGTCTGAGTGTTGGAGTGTTCCCCTGGCTATCTGTAAATAATGTCTGAGTGTTGGAGTGTTCCCCTGGCTATCTGTAAATAATGTCTGAGTGTTAGAGTGTTCCCCTGGCTATCTGTAAATGATGTCTGAGTGTTGGAGTGTTCCCCTGGCTATCTGTAAATGATGTCTGAGTGTTGGAGTGTTCCCCTGGCTATCTGTAAATAATGTCTGAGTGTTGGAGTGTTCCCCTGGCTATCTGTAAATAATGTCTGAGTGTTGGAGTGTTCCCCTGGCTATCTGTAAATAATGTCTGAGTGTTGGAGTGTTCCCCTGGCTATCTGTAAATGATGTCTGAGTGTTGGAGTGTTCCCTGGCTATCTGTAAATAATGTCTGAGTGTTGGAGTGTTCCCTGGCTATCTGTAAATAATGTCTGAGTGTTAGAGTGTTCCCCTGGCTATCTGTAAATAATGTCTGAGTGTTGGAGTGTTCCCCTGGCTATCTGTAAATGATGTCTGAGTGTTGGAGTGTTCCCTGGCTATCTGTAAATGATGTCTGAGTGTTGGAGTGTTCCCCTGGCTATCTGTAAATAATGTCTGAGTGTTGGAGTGTTCCCTGGCTATCTGTAAATAATGTCTGAGTGTTGGAGTGTTCCCCTGGCTATCTGTAAATAATGTCTGAGTGTTGGAGTGTTCCCCTGGCTATCTGTAAATAATGTCTGAGTGTTGGAGTGTTCCCCTGGCTATCTGTAAATGATGTCTGAGTGTTAGAGTGTTCCCTGGCTATCTGTAAATGATGTCTGAGTGTTGGTGCATGCCCCTGGCTATCTGTAAATTATGTCTGAGTGTTAGAGTGTTCCCCTGGCTATCTGTAATGATGTCTGAGTGTTAGAGTGTTCCCCTGGCTATCTGTAAATTATGTCTGAGTGTTAGAGTGTTCCCCTGGCTATCTGTAATGATGTCTGAGTGTTAGAGTGTTCCCCTGGCTATCTGTAAATGATGTCTGAGTGTTAGAGTGTTCCCCTGGCTATCTGTAAATAATGTCTGAGTGTTGGAGTGTGTCCCTGGCTATCTGTAAATGATGTCTGAGTGTTGGAGTGTGACCCTGGCTATCTGTAAATGATGTCTGAGTGTTGGAGTGTACCCCTGGCTATCTGTAAATAATGTCTGAGTGTTGGAGTGTACCCCTGGCTATCTGTAAATAATGTCTGAGTGTTGGAGTGTACCCCTGGCTATCTGTAAATAATGTCTGAGTGTTGGAGTGTACCCCTGGTAACTGTAAATAATGTGTTGGAGTGTGACCCTGGCTATCTGTAAATGATGTCTGAGTGTTGGAGTGTATCCCTGGCTATCTGTAAATGATGTCTGAGTGTTGGAGTGTACCCCTGGCTATCTGTAAATTATGTCTGAGTGTTAGAGTGTTCCCCTGGCTATCTGTAATGATGTCTGAGTGTTAGAGTGTTCCCCTGGCTATCTGTAAATTATGTCTGAGTGTTAGAGTGTTCCCCTGGCTATCTGTAAATGATGTCTGAGTGTTAGAGTGTTCCCCTGGCTATCTGTAAATGATGTCTGAGTGTTGGAGTGTTCCCCTGGCTATCTGTAAATGATGTCTGAGTGTTAGAGTGTTCCCCTGGCTATCTGTAAATGATGTCTGAGTGTTGGAGTGTTCCCCTGGCTATCTGTAAATGACGTCTGAGTGTTAGAGTGTTCCCCTGGCTATCTGTAAATGACGTCTGAGTGTTAGAGTGTTCCCCTGGCTATCTGTAAATGATGTCTGAGTGTTGGAGTGTTCCCCTGGCTCTCCATACATTTAAAAAACAAGAAAATGGTGATGTCTGGTTTGCTTAATTTAAGGAATTTGAAATTAATTATACATTTACTTTTCCAACTTAAGTATATTTCAAACCAAATACTTTTAGACTTTTACTCAAGTATTATTTTACTGGGTGACTCACTTTTATTTGAGTTATTTTCTATTATGGTATCTTTACTTTTACTCAAGTATGACAATTGTCTACTTTTTCCACCACTGATCTCAGGGACTGTCAAGTACTTTAACCACAGCTCCAGCTATTCGTTTGAGAGTGGTTTCCTTAACCTCACCCTTCCACTTTAAAGCAAACCAAGTGGTCTAACGTAAAAAGATAAAGAGAGAATGAAGGACTGTCCCTTTAAATCCCCTCTCTGAATCACCCCACATGCTCTATTCACGTTAGATAAACGTTGCGGTCGGTGAGGTAACTGGACTGATTGCTTTATTACAACTCTGTGACCTTAAATGGCATCAAACATTAACCCAACCGACCTTTGTGTTATGGGGAAGGGAGAGACAACACACTATAGTTCATTTCAGTGGATTTATAAACGCATTCAAGGGAAAGAAGAAAACTAGCGATACATAAATCAACCTGGAGTTCAGCTTCTAGGACCCCCCACCATTACGAGTGCCCCCCCCATTACGAGTGACCCCCCCCACCATTACGAGTGACCCCCACCATTACGAGTGCCCCCCCCACCATTACGAGTGCCCCCCCCATTACGAGTGCCCCCCCCACCATTACGAGTGACCCCCCCACCATTACGAGTGTAAGAAGAAGAAGTAGAAGAAGTCTTACCTCCACATGGTACTGAGACGTCTCCTGCATGATGACATTGGAGTTGGAGTATTTCTTCCGTTGCTCTGTAAAGTTAAAAAAAAAAAAAATACATTTTAGGTTTTACGAATAGCAGGTCTGTTAAATACCAAACCAGACACACCCGCTGTCGTATCCACGGTTACACCGTATCCACAGTAGAAAGGTTATATCCATAGCGACTGTGAGAAGCCTGCCTTGGTTATTCACTGACCTCGGGACCACATGTTCTGTTGCTCTGAGCCAAGGGCTACTTTACAGGTGTACTAGTAGAGAAGACAGAGATACGATATGGAGGGTCAGAGAGGAAAGGAAAGCAAACAGAGTAGTGAGAGAGAGAGAGAGAGAGGGAGGGACAGAGAGGAAAGGAAAGCAAACAGAGTAGTGAGAGAGAGAGAGAGGGTGGGAGGGTCAGAGAGAGAGAGAGCGAGAGAGAGAGAGGGAGGGTCAGAGAGAGAGAGAGAGAGAGAGAGGGAGGGTCAGAGAGAGAGAGAGAGAGAGGGAGGGTCAGAGAGAGAGAGAGAGAGAGAGGGAGGGTCAGAGAGAGAGAGAGAGAGAGGGAGGGTCAGAGAGAGAGAGAGAGAGAGAGAGAGAGGGAGGGTCAGAGAGAGAGAGAGAGAGAGGGAGGGTCAGAGAGAGAGAGAGAGAGAGAGAGAGAGAGGGAGGGTCAGAGAGAGAGAGAGAGAGAGGGAGGGTCAGAGAGAGAGAGAGAGAGAGAGAGGGTCAGAGAGAGAGAGAGAGAGAGAGAGAGAGAGAGAGAGAGAGAGAGAGGGAGAGGGAGGGTCAGAGAGAGAGAGAGAGAGAGAGAGAGAGAGAGGGAGAGGGAGGGTCAGAGAGAGAGAGAGAGAGAGAGAGAGAGAGAGAGAGAGAGAGAGAGAGAGAGGGTCAGAGAGAGAGAGAGAGAGAGAGAGGGAGGGTCAGAGAGAGAGAGAGAGAGAGAGAGGGAGGGTCAGAGAGAGAGAGAGAGGGAGGGTCAGAGAGAGAGAGAGAGAGAGAGAGAGAGGGAGGGTCAGAGAGAGAGAGAGAGAGAGGGAGGGTCAGAGAGAGAGAGAGAGAGGGAGGGTCAGAGAGAGAGAGAGAGAGAGAGAGGGAGGGTCAGAGAGAGAGAGAGGGAGGGTCAGAGAGAGTGAGAGAGAGAGGGAGGGTCAGAGAGAGAGAGAGAGAGAGAGGGAGGGTCAGAGAGAGAGAGAGAGAGAGAGAGAGAGAGAGGGAGGGTCAGAGAGAGAGAGAGAGAGAGAGGGAGGGTCAGAGAGAGAGAGAGAGAGAGAGAGAGAGGGAGGGTCAGAGAGAGAGAGAGAGAGAGAGGGAGGGTCAGAGAGAGAGAGAGAGAGAGGGAGGGTCAGAGAGAGAGAGAGAGAGAGGGAGGGTCAGAGAGAGAGAGAGAGAGGGAGGGTCAGAGAGAGAGAGAGAGGGAGGGTCAGAGAGAGAGAGAGAGGGAGGGTCAGAGAGAGAGAGAGAGAGAGAGGGAGGGTCAGAGAGAGAGAGAGGGAGGGTCAGAGAGAGAGAGAGAGAGAGGGAGGGTCAGAGAGAGAGAGAGAGAGAGAGGGAGGGTCAGAGAGAGAGAGAGAGAGAGAGAGAGAGAGAGGGAGGGTCAGAGAGAGAGAGAGAGAGAGGAGGGAGGGTCAGAGAGAGAGAGAGAGAGAGAGAGAGAGAGAGAGGGAGGGTCAGAGAGAGAGAGAGAGAGAGGGAGGGTCAGAGAGAGAGAGAGAGAGAGGGAGGGTCAGAGAGAGAGAGAGAGAGAGGGAGGGTCAGAGAGAGAGAGAGAGAGAGAGATAGAGAGGGAGGGTCAGAGAGAGAGAGGGAGGGTCAGAGAGAGAGAGGGAGGGTCAGAGAGAGAGAGAGAGAGAGAGAGAGAGAGAGGGAGGGTCAGAGAGAGAGAGAGAGAGAGAGAGAGAGGGAGGGTCAGAGAGAGAGAGAGAGAGAGAGGGAGGGTCAGAGAGAGAGAGAGAGAGAGAGAGGGAGGGTCAGAGAGAGAGAGAGAGAGAGAGAGAGAGGGGGAGGGTCAGAGAGAGAGAGAGAGAGAGAGAGGGAGGGTCAGAGAGAGAGAGAGAGAGAGAGGGAGGGTCAGAGAGAGAGAGAGAGAGAGAGAGGGAGGGTCAGAGAGAGAGAGAGAGAGAGAGGGAGGGTCAGAGAGAGAGAGAGAGGGAGGGTCAGAGAGAGAGAGAGAGGGAGGGTCAGAGAGAGAGAGAGAGGGAGGGTCAGAGAGAGAGAGAGAGAGGGAGGGTCAGAGAGAGAGAGAGAGAGGGAGGGTCAGAGAGAGAGAGAGAGGGAGGGTCAGAGAGAGAGAGAGAGAGAGAGAGGGAGGGTCAGAGAGAGAGAGAGAGAGAGAGGGAGGGTCAGAGAGAGAGAGAGAGAGAGAGGGAGGGTCAGAGAGAGAGAGAGAGAGAGGGAGGGTCAGAGAGAGAGAGAGAGAGAGAGGGAGGGTCAGAGAGATAGAGAGAGAGAGGGAGGGTCAGAGAGAGAGAGAGAGAGAGAGGGAGGGTCAGAGAGAGAGAGAGAGAGAGGGAGGGTCAGAGAGAGAGAGAGAGAGAGGGAGGGTCAGAGAGAGAGAGAGAGAGAGAGAGAGAGGGAGGGTCAGAGAGAGAGAGGGAGGGTCAGAGAGAGAGAGGGAGGGTCAGAGAGAGAGAGAGAGAGAGGGAGGGTCAGAGAGAGAGAGAGAGAGAGAGAGAGGGAGGGTCAGAGAGAGAGAGAGAGAGAGAGAGGGAGGGTCAGAGAGGAAAGGAAAGCAAACAGAGTAGTGAGAGAGAGAGAGAGAGAGGGAGGGTCAGAGAGAGAGAGAGAGGGAGGGTCAGAGAGAGAGAGAGGGAGGGTCAGAGAGGAAAGGAAAGCAAACAGAGTAGTGAGAGAGAGAGAGAGAGAGGGAGGGTCAGAGAGAGAGAGAGAGAGAGGGAGGGTCAGAGAGAGAGAGAGAGAGGGGGGTCAGAGAGAGAGAGAGAGAGGGAGGGTCAGAGAGAGAGAGAGAGGGAGGGTCAGAGAGAGAGAGAGAGAGAGGGAGGGTCAGAGAGAGAGAGAGAGAGAGAGGGAGGGTCAGAGAGAGAGAGAGAGAGGGGGAGGGTCAGAGAGAGAGAGAGGGAGGGGAGGGTCAGAGAGAGAGAGAGGGAGGGTCAGAGAGAGAGAGAGAGAGGGAGGGTCAGAGAGAGAGAGAGAGAGGGAGGGTCAGAGAGAGAGAGAGAGGGAGGGTCAGAGAGAGAGAGAGAGAGAGAGAGAGAGAGGGAGGGTCAGAGAGAGAGAGAGAGAGGGAGGGTCAGAGAGAGAGAGAGAGAGAGGGAGGGTCAGAGAGAGAGAGAGAGAGGGAGGGTCAGAGAGAGAGAGAGAGAGGGAGGGTCAGAGAGAGAGAGAGAGAGAGGGAGGGTCAGAGAGAGACAGAGAGAGAGAGAGAGAGGGAGGGACAGAGAGACAGAGAGAGAGAGAGAGAGACAGAGAGAGAGACAGAGAGAGAGAGAGAGAGAGACAGAGAGAGAGACAGAGAGACAGAGAGAGAGAGAGAGAGAGAGAGAGAGAGAGAGGAGGATAGAGATAGAGAGAGGAGGATAGAGAGGAGGATAGAGAGAGAGAGACAGAGAGAGAGACAGAGAGCGAGAGAGCGAGAGAGAGAGAGGAGGATAGAGATAGAGAGAGGAGGATAGAGAGGAGGATAGAGAGAGAGGAGGACAGAGAGGATGATAGAGAGAGAGAGAGAGGGAGGGTCAGAGAGAGAGAGAGAGGGAGGGTCAGAGAGAGAGAGAGGGAGGGTCAGAGAGGAAAGGAAAGCAAACAGAGTAGTGAGAGAGAGAGAGAGAGAGGGAGGGTCAGAGAGAGAGAGAGAGAGAGAGGGAGGGTCAGAGAGAGAGAGAGAGAGGGGGGTCAGAGAGAGAGAGAGAGGGAGGGTCAGAGAGAGAGAGAGAGGGAGGGTCAGAGAGAGAGAGAGAGAGAGGGAGGGTCAGAGAGAGAGAGAGAGAGGGAGGGTCAGAGAGAGAGAGAGAGAGGGGGAGGGTCAGAGAGAGAGAGAGAGAGGGAGGGTCAGAGAGAGAGAGAGAGAGGGAGGGTCAGAGAGAGAGAGAGAGAGGGAGGGTCAGAGAGAGAGAGAGAGGGAGGGTCAGAGAGAGAGAGAGAGAGAGAGAGAGAGAGGGAGGGTCAGAGAGAGAGAGAGAGAGGGAGGGTCAGAGAGAGAGAGAGAGAGAGGGAGGGTCAGAGAGAGAGAGAGAGAGGGAGGGTCAGAGAGAGAGAGAGAGAGGGAGGGTCAGAGAGAGAGAGAGAGAGAGGGAGGGTCAGAGAGAGACAGAGAGAGAGAGAGAGAGAGGGAGGGACAGAGAGACAGAGAGAGAGAGAGAGAGACAGAGAGAGAGACAGAGAGAGAGAGAGAGAGAGACAGAGAGAGAGACAGAGAGACAGAGAGAGAGAGAGAGAGAGAGAGAGAGAGAGAGAGAGAGAGGAGGATAGAGATAGAGAGAGGAGGATAGAGAGGAGGATAGAGAGAGAGAGACAGAGAGAGAGACAGAGAGCGAGAGAGCGAGAGAGAGAGAGGAGGATAGAGAGGAGGATAGAGAGAGAGGACAGAGAGGATGATAGAGAGAGAGAGAGAGAGAGGAGGACAGAGAGGAGGATAGAGAGAGAGAGGAGGACAGAGAGGAGGATAGAGAGAGAGAGAGGAGGACAGAGAGGAGGATAGAGAGAGCGAGATGGATAGAGGGGGTAAGTCTAGTGGAGCTGCCAGCAGTAAGGAGGTGAAAGGCCAGGTGTGTGCACACACACACACGCACACACACCTTCTACTTTAACTGCATTGTAAAGGTGCAGGTCTTATTGCAAATAATTTGCAGATTGCAATTTGACCACGAGAATCCCAAACAGATCATTTTCAAATCTTGTTAACGTTTGGTATCCGACGTCTTTACTATGTGTGCGAATACATGGGAACGACATTTTCTGAAATTAATTATCACTTGGAGCTGATGGTGTTTTACATTCTTTTATGTCCAATAACGAAAAAACCTTGCTCAGAAAACAATGGGAGGTAAAAATATCTAAATAAAGGCGTTCGCAGGCCTCCAGTTGGGGAGACCCTGATCTAAAGAACGTTACTAAACCAGCTGTGGTCAACTACACATTACTAATTATCATTCTACGGGGGAGATACAAAACACCAGCTAAGACTAACACCATGGTTTATCGTCCACAAGCGACAGACTCTGGAGCACAGAGTAGGATTGGGGTTGAAGATCAGGCACTAGACATTACAGGTAGGTGTGTGTGTGTGTGTGTGTGTGTGTGTGTGTGTGTGTGTGTGTGTGTGTGTGTGTGTGTGTGTGTGTGCGCTCGTGTGTGTGTTAGTGTGTGTGTGTTAGTGTGTGTGTGTGTGCGCTCGTGTGTGTGTTAGTGTGTGTGTGTTAGTGTGTGTGTGTGCGCTTCTGTGTGTGTGTTAGTGTGTGTGTGTGTGTGTGCGCGTGTGTGTGTGTGTGTGTGTGTATGCGCTCGTGTGTGTGTGTGTGCGTGCGTGCGTGTGTGTGTGTGTATGCGCTCGTGTGTGTGTGTGCGCTCGTGTGTGTGTGTGCGCTCGTGTGTGTGTGTGTGTGTGCGTGCGCGTGCGTGTGTTCCCAGCAGCTCTGCTTTACTTCCTTGACCAATGCTGTGACAGTGAGCCAATCACTGCTTGTTGTCTTGTTATCCAGATAAATGTTGTTACCTTTGGATTGTTTTTATGGAATGACAGGTCGCCTAGCGACAGACCTAACAATCTCCAGAGAAAGAGATTCTTTCCTGTTTCCTAAATTAACATATACTATATATTAATACAGATCCTTTTCAAAATGCATCGCAAAATGTAATTACCCAACACACTGGGTTGAACCAACGTGGAATAGACGTTGAATTAACATCTGTGCCCAATTACACAGTTACATAGTATAATTTACATAATATATAGATAGTAATATCTGTCCAGTGTTTAGCATTTGGCAACTTTGTCCTCTAGCAAGATATCATTTGCTGAGTTGTGTTTGATCCAGTAATGTTACATGTATGAGTTAGTGACTTATCGAGAAAAAAATAAGATTATTCTGGTGAGAGGTCTACAGGTTACAGCTGAACGCAG
>NC_056429.1:4440533-4510533 GCF_018296145.1 Oncorhynchus tshawytscha | reverse complement strand
ACACAGTCCTATCATCACCCCCTCCACCAGGAGCACAGTCCTATCATCACCCCCTCCGCCAGGAACACAGTCCTATCATCACCGCCTCCGCCAGGAACACAGTCCTATCATCACCCCTCCGCCAGGAACACAGTCTTATCATCACCCCCTCCGCCAGGAACACAGTCCTATCATCACCCCCTCTGCCAGGAACACAGTCCTATCATCACCCCCTCCACCAGGAACACAGTCCTATCATCACCCCTCCACCAGGAACACAGTCCTATCATCACCCCCTCCACCAGGAACACAGTCCTATCATCACCCCCTCCGCCAGGAACACAGTCCTATCATCACCCCATCCACCAGGAACACAGTCCTATCATCACCCCCTCTGCCAGGAACACAGTCCTATCATCACCCCCTCCACCAGGAACACAGTCCTATCATCACCCCCTCCACCAGGAACACAGTCCTATCATCACCCCATCCACCAGGAACACAGTCCTATCATCACCCCCTCTGCCAGGAACACAGTCCTATCATCACCCCCTCCGCCAGGAACACAGTCCTATCATCACCCCTCCACCAGGAACACAGTCCTATCATCACCCCTCCACCAGGAACACAGTCCCATCAAAGTGTCCATCTCTGAAACTGATTTCCCTTCAATGCTGACAGAGTTTGTCTTTTAGATCACATAGAAACAGGCTTCTCCTAGTAAACAACAGGGGAGGGGGCTGATCCTAGTAGACAACAGGGGGGCTGATCATAGTAAACAACAGGGGGAGGGGGCTGATCATAGTAAACAACAGGGGGAGGGGGCTGATCATAGTAAACAACAGGGGAGGGGGTGATCCTAGTAAACAACAGGGGAGGGGGCTGATCCTAGTAAACAACAGGGGAGGGGGCTGATCCTAGTAAACAACAGGGGAGGGGGCTGATCCTAGTAAACAACAGGGGAGGGGGCTGATCCTAGTAAACAACAGGGGGTGGGTGCTGATCCTAGTAAACAACAGGGGGAGGGGGGCTGATCCTAGTAAACAACAGGGGAGGGGGCTGATCCTAGTAAACAACAGGGGAGGGGGTGATCCTAGTAAACAACAGGGGGAGGGGGGCTGATCCTAGTAAACAACGGGGGAGGGGGCTGATCCTAGTAAACAACAGGGGTGGGTGCTGATCCTAGTAAACAACAGGGGGTGGGTGCTGATCCTAGTAAACGACAGGGGAGGGGGCTGATCCTAGTAAACGACAGGGGGAGGGGCTGATCCTAGGAAACAACAGGAGGAGGGGGCTGATCCTAGGAAACAACAGGAGGAGGGGGGCTGATCCTAGTAAACAACAGGGGGAGGGGGCTGATCCTAGTAAACAACAGGGGGGGGGGCTGATCCTAGTAAACAACAGGGGGAGGGGGCTGATCCTAGTAAACAACAGGGGGTGGTAGCTGATCCTAGTAAACAACAGGGGGGGGGGGTTATCCTATAGAAAGGAATGTGAACTGAACTGAAACAACAGACAGCTACAAATATGAAAACATTCAGAGAGAAGAGACAGGATAGAGAGAGAGAGAGAGAGAGAGAGAGAGAGAGAGAGAGAGGGAGAGAGAGAGAGAGAGAGAGAAAGAGAGAGAGGGAAAAAGAGAGAAAGAGAGAGGAGAGAGAAGATAGAAGAGAGAAGAGAGAAGAGAGAGAAAGAGAGAGAAAGAGAGAGAGGTGAGAGGCGAGAGGAGAGGAGAGAAGAGAGAGAAGAGAGAGAAGAGAGTAGAGGAGAGAGAGAAAGAGAGAGGAGACAGGAGAGAGGAAAGAGGCGAGAGGAGACAGGAGAGGAGAGAGAGAAGAAAGAAGAGAGAGAGAGTAGAGAGAAGAGAAAGAGAGGAGACAGGAGAGAGGAAAGAGGCGAGAGGAGAGAAAGAGAGAGAGGAGAGAAGAGGAGAGGAGAGAAAGAGGAGAGAAAGAGGGAGAGAGGAGAGAAAGAAAGAGAGAGGAGATTGTAAGACAAGAGCAGGAAGAGAAAGTTAGCAGCAGATTTCTGCCTACAGACACACCGCAGCCCAGGTAGCTATAGTCTACATTACAGTTAACCATGTTACCTGGTGATGACATGCTGTACTCTGTTAAAAAACTTCAAAGTGGAGATACTTCAGGTCGTCTGTGTGTTGTCGTCTGTGTGTTGTCCGAATCCCCAGGCAGGTAGGTCCGAGTGTAGCTGTGCTCTCTCTCTCTCTACCCCTTATACACCCCTCTACCCCTCACTTCTTCCTCCCTCCCTGATGGATGGTTTTGCATAGAGCTTGTCTACCGCTCTACATCACAACAATGATTGGGAGAGAAGGGGTTTTTTTTGCATGTGAGAGGAAAGTGACAATGACAGGAGATGGATGATGGCAAGGGAGGACTTCCTCTTCATGTCTACCCTACGGCGAAGACAAAACATCCTATGTATTGGACTAACAGCGATTATCAATAACACACTATCCTGTAGATTCAACAAGCCTACTCTATGAAGAGGCATATCCTATACATTCAATATGCAGCTTTGTTGCTTCCTGATAGGTTCATTAAAACAGCTTTGTCTCTTCCTGATAGGTCCATTAAACAACTTTGTCTCTACCTTACAGATTTTACAAACCAAGTCTCTCTGAATATCACACATGCATACAGTATTGTCCCTGGCCATCCTGTTGGCCACCCTGCTGGTCACCCTGCTGGCCACCCTGCTGGCCACCCTACAGAGAGAAGGTGTCTCTAACAGTTACCATCTGCTACGCGATCTCACTACGAGCCAAGGAACCGTTAGAAAATAGCCTCGCTCTATACCACCACAGGGTTCCACTGAATGGTCTTCCTCTGTTCTTCATCAACAGCTCCGTAGAACACCATCACTGAAAGGTCTTCCTCTGCTCTTCATCAACAGCTCCGTAGAACACCATCACTGAAAGGTCTTCCTCTGCTCTTCATCAACAGCTCCGTAGAACACCATCACTGAAAGGTCTTCCTCTGTTCTTCATCAATAGTTCTCGTAGAACACCATCACTGAAAGGTCTTCCTCTGCTCTTCATCAACAGCTCCCTTAGAACACCATCACTGAAAGGTCTTCCTCTGCTCTTCATCAACAGTGATGTAGAACACCATCACTGAAAGGTCTTCCTCTGCTCTTCATCAACAGCTCCCTTAGAACACCATCACTGAAAGGTCTTCCTCTGCTCTTCATCAACAGCTCCCTTAGAACACCATCACTGAAAGGTCTTCCTCTGCTCTTCATCAACAGCTCCGTAGAACACCATCACTGAAAGGTCTTCCTCTGCTCTTCATCAACAGCTCCGTAGAACACCATCACTGAAAGGTCTTCCTCTGTTCTTCATCAATAGTTCTCGTAGAACACCATCACTGAAAGGTCTTCCTCTGTTCTTCATCAATAGTTCTCGTAGAACACCATCACTGAAAGGTCTTCCTCTGCTCTTCATCAACAGCTCCCTTAGAACACCATCACTGAAAGGTCTTCCTCTGCTCTTCATCAACAGCTCCCTTAGAACACCATCACTGAATTCCGTAGCAACAGAAGACCGTGACAAACGGTGGCACAAGGTGTCTTGAAATTGAACAAATTCTGTCACGTTTTGTATTTTTAAATCTTTTTTTTAGGGCATCAACATCAACATCACAAATTATTTTTAAGTGATTCTGTCCACAGTTGAAAAAAAAAACATGAATATTGGAACTTATACCGGTATACCAACAAGGAAACACTGAATGGTGTTCAGATTGTTCTTCTGGGGACCGGGGCTGCTGGGCTGTTCAATGGCAGACAGGCTGAAAAGGTTGGAAGCAGACCATGGGTTCAATCACTATTTGAAATAATAAAAAATATGTGAGCGGGGCTTGATTGGTGCAATGGAACTAATGAAATAGTTACAAAAGTGCAAACCCCGCCCACCTGATACTCCAGGCAGGCTAAAGCATAAGATCAACGTTTTTAAAAAGATTTCAAATAGTATTTGAACCCAGTTCTGGTTGGAAGGTGATGCAGGAGGGGGACCAGTGAGCTCAAAACTAAAGGCAGGTTGGGAAGGGAATGGGTGGGGTCGAGACAGACGGACAAGGACACACACACACACACACACACACACACACACACACACACACACACACACACAGACACACAGACACACACACACACACACACACACAGACACACAGACACACAGACACACAGACACACAGACACACACAGACACACACAGACACACACAGACACACACAGACACACAGACACACACACAGACACACACACAGACACACACACAGACACACACACACAGACACACACACACACACACACAGACACACACACACACACACACACACACACACACACACACACACACAAGGGCGTATCACACGCGTGCACACAAGGTAGAAAAAAGACATACACAAAACATACACAAAACATACACACACCCTGTCCCTCTCTTTCCTCATCAATGGCTCTTTTATCCAACATGGCTGCCAGACATGAATGTGACTCCACACCCTGTTCCAACCACAGTCTAATAACAGGCACACCCAGACCAGACCGGACCGGACCAGACCGGACCAGACCATGAACCCTGCCTGCTAAGGTAACAGTATGTGTATATTTAGGCACACACACACACACACACACACACACACACACACACACTGATACATGCAAACACATACACATACACATGCATACAAACACAAGCCTCCACACAAATGCGTGCAGTACATAGTAGCCCACACATTTTAAAACCCTATCCTCAACCAGGTGGTGGAGCACGTTTTGACAATGGATTTAGAATTATTTTTTAATTTTTTTTTTATCATCTTCACTTGAACCTGATTGGTCAACTCCCCCTCCTGCATGAATTTACATAATTGGTATTGTTTTGGGGCTGCTGCAGTTCAGTGTTGTGGCCGTGTAACTTTGTCCACTCAGATGGACATTAAAACACTCAAAACAATCCAGACACATAAGATATGGGATAAAAGGCATGAGTTCTGTTGGTGATGGTTAATATAGCACCAGTCCTGTTTAGTAGAGACCTTGAAGAGTAGAAATATGAAAATAAATAGTAGAGACCTTGAAGAGTAGAAATATGAAAATAAATAGTAGAGACCTTGAAGAGTAGGAATATGAAAATAAATAGTAGAGACCTTGAAGAGTAGGAATATGAAAATAAATAGTAGAGACATTGAAGAGTAGGAATATGAAAATAAATAGTAGAGACCTTGAAGAGTAGGAATATGAAAATAAATAGTAGAGACCTTGAAGAGTAGGAATATGAAAATAAATAGTAGAGACCTTGAAGAGTAGGAATATGAAAATAAATAGTAGAGACCTTGAAGAGTAGGAATATGAAAATAAATAGTAGAGACCTTGAAGAGTAGGAATATGAAAATAAATAGTAGAGACCTTGAAGAGTAGGAATATGAAAATAAATAGTAAAAATGCAAAAAGGCACAAAAAAAAGCAAGAATTTTGTACAAATTTGCTCAACCAGGCGGTTGATCGGTCACTAAAAAGTATGTTTGGACATGTACATACACACATACATACAGACAGACAGTTGGACTATGAGTAGGCTACATCTATTTTTTTTTAATGAAAAATACTTATTTTGGTGAAAAATTCTTATTGAATTGCTGGCAACACACTATATTAGGCAGCATACGTTGACCCACAGTTGACAGTGCATGTCAGAGTAAAAACCAAGCCATGGGGTCGAAGGAATTGTCTGTAGAGCACCGAGACAGGATTGTGTCGAGGCACAGATCTGGTAAAGGGTACCAAAAAAATGATTGGAACCACCAAGACTCTTCCTAGAGCTGGCCGCTCGGCCAAACTGAACAATCAGGGGAGAAGAGCCTTGGTCAGATGACCAAAAACCTGATGATCACTCTGACAGAGTTCCAGAGTTCCTCTGTGGAGATGAGCGAACCTTCCAGAAGGACAACCATCTCTGCAGCACTCCACGAATCAGGCCTTTATGGTAAAGTGACCAGACAGAAGCCACTCCTCAGTAAAACACACATGACAGCCTGCTTGGAGTTTGTCAAAAGGCACCTAAAGGACTCAGACCATGAGAAAGAAGATTCTCTGGTCTGATGAAACCAAGATCGAACACTTTGTCCTGAATGTCAAGCGTCACGTCTGGAGGAAACCTGGAACCATCCCTACGGTGAAGCATGGTGGTGGCAGCATCATGCTGTGGGGATGTTTTTCAGCGGCAGGGACTGGGAGACTAGTCAGGATCAAGGGAAAGATGAACAGAGCAAAGTACAGAGAGATCCTTGATGAAAATTTGCTCCACAGCGCTTAGGACCTCAGACTGGAGTGAAGGTTCACCTTCCAACAGGACAACAACCCTAAGCACACAGCCAATACAACGCAGGAGTGGCTTCGGGACAAGTCTCTGAATGTCCTCGAGTGGCCCAGCCAGAGCTTGGACTTGAACCCGATCTAACATCTCTGGAGAGACCTGAAAATAGCTGTGCAGCGATGCTCCCCATCCAACCTCACAGAGCTTGAGAGGATCTGCAGAGAAGAATGGAAGAAACTCCCCAAATACAGGTGTACCAATATCGGTCAGGTAGAGTTCTCCTCGCATCCTCATAACCCAGATTCATCCGTCAGATTGCCAGATGGTGAAGCGGGATTAATCACTTCATCATTGGTCCCGTTCTGTGAGAATGTGTGGCCTACCACTTCGCGGCTGAGCCGTTGTTGCTCCTACATGTTTCTACTTCACAATAACAGCCCTTACAGTTGACCAGGGCAGCTCTAGCATGGCAGAAATCTGACGAACTGACTTGTTGGAAATGTGGCATCCTATGACGGTGCCATGTTGAAAGTCACTGAGCTCTTCAATAAGGCCATTCTACTGGCAATGTTTGTCTATGGAGAATGCATGGCGGTGTAGATCCTGCCTGTCTCTGTTAGGTATCAACGAGGACCCTGCCTGTCTCTGTTAGGTATCAACAAGGAAACAGTCATATAAAACATATACACTATGATACAAGCATGGACAGACAGACAGACAGACAGAGACAGACAGACAGACAGACGGACAGACAGACAGAGACACCACGCCACACCCACACCCACAGACACACCACCCACAGATCCCCAGGACCAACGCTGATCTACCATGTCAATCAGAATGCATCCTGGGATCCCAGGACCAACGCTGATCTACCATGTCAATCAGAATGCATCCTGGGATCCCAGGACCAACGCTGATCTACCATGTCAATCAGAATGCATCCTGGGATCCCAGGACCAATGCTGATCTAAGCACTAACAGAGAGCAGCATGAGCAGGGACTGGGTCATACCATAACACCACTCTGCTCACCAGACTTGGGTTTAAATATTATTTAAAATCATTTCAAGTACTCTATCGGTGCTTATTAAACTTGCCTGGTACCAATGGTGAAAAAGTAAAGTACAAATAAATCCCCCCTCCCCCCCAAAAATACTTAAGTAGTACTTTCAAGTATCTTTACTGAAGTACTTTACACCACTGATCTGGGAATACACCTGACACTCCAGGCTACATTAAACAATAAAAGCATTTTAAAAGATTTTGAATAGTATTTGAACCCAGGTCTGCTCTACTCTGCTCACTCCCCCTGACAAGCAGGGCTTCCTGTCTGTCAAATGGACCATTGCTATATTTTGAATCAATTACTATACTGGATAGATCTTTAAAGTTCAAGTTTAAAAGGAATTAAAACAGGACAATAAATACTCCACAATCCTTAAAGGGGATATCTGGGATGTATTTTAAACCAATCCCTAAAGGGGATATCTGGGATGTATTTTAAACCAATCCCTAAAGGGGATATCTGGGATGTATTTTAAACCAATCCCTAAAGGGGATATCTGGGATGTATTTTAAACCAATCCCTAAAGGGGATATCTGGGATGTATTTTAAACCAATCCCTAAAGGGGATATCTGGGATGTATTTTAAACCAATCCCTAAAGGGGATATCTGGGAAGTATTTTAAACCAATCCCTAAAGGGGATATCTGGGATGTATTTTAAACCAATCCCTAAAGGGGATATCTGGGATGTATTTTAAACCAATCCCTAAATGGGATATCTGGGATGTATTTTAAACCAATCCCTAAAGGGGATATCTGGGAAGTATTTTAAACCAATCCCTAAAGGGGATATCTGGGAAGTATTTTAAACCAATCCCTAAAGGGGATATCTGGGATGTATTTTAAACCAATCCCTAAAGGGGATATCTGGGATGTATTTTAAACCAATCCCTAAAGGGGATATCTGGGATGTATTTTAAACCAATCCCTAAAGGGGATATCTGGGATGTATTTTAAACCAATCCCTAAAGGGGATATCTGGGATGTATTTTAAACCAATCCCTAAAGGGGATATCTGGGAAGTATTTTAAACCAATCCCTAAAGGGGATATCTGGGATGTATTTTAAACCAATCCCTAAAGGGGATATCTGGGATGTATTTTAAACCAATCCCTAAATGGGATATCTGGGATGTATTTTAAACCAATCCCTAAAGGGGATATCTGGGAAGTATTTTAAACCAATCCCTAAAGGGGATATCTGGGAAGTATTTTAAACCAATCCCTAAAGGGGATATCTGGGATGTATTTCAAACCAATCCCTAAAGGGGATATCTGGGATGTTTTTCAAACCAATCCCTAAAGGGGATATCTGGGATGTATTTCAAACCAATCCCTAAAGGGGATATCTGGGATACAATTCAAACCAATCCCTAAAGGGGATATCTGGGATACAATTCAAACCAATCCCTTACCAGGTATTTTAATGATGGTCCCGTATGACCAGGTATGTGATGTGTGTATAATGACTGATAACAGAATACTACTAAGAGGCTACAGGTAGATAACGTTGAGGGGCGAGTATATGAAAACACTTACATTATATAACATTCCAGTTCACATTCTCTCTCTCTCTCTCTCTCTCACACACACACACACACACACACACACACACACACACACACACACAGTAGTAAACACGTTACAATGTGTCCGTGTCACAAAAACACAGAAAAAAAACCAGACACACTTCGGGTGCTTTCATAAATTCAGTCTGGTCATCTACTCCGATTTCAGAGCACTCTCATCTGAGTGTGCAGAATAACTGATGAATTCGCTTAACACCTGTGGAATATGGCCGTTGTCAGTAAACCTCGGTAAACTCATCAGCCAGAGCATCCGGTCTGAAAACGAAACGCTCTGAATTTGGAACGGACAATCTGGCAGCACAGTTACAGTCACCAACTCTCTGGATAACATGAAAACAGCCTAACCAGCTCTGGTAAGGAAAGTAATGTTCAGTGAGCTTTTCTCTCTCACTTAGATGTCTGGAAGTAGCTAGCTTGACTGCTGTTGTTAGTACATTCAGATCGACCCTTAAAGAGATGGGCGGGACTAAGGCTTAATAAGAGGGTGTGAACCCTTAAAGAGATGGGCGGGGCTAAGGCTTAAGAGGGTGTGAGCCCTTAAAGAGATGGGCGGGGCTAAGGCTTAAGAGGGTGTGAACCCTTAAAGAGATGGGCGGGGCTAAGGCTTAAGAGGGTGTGAGCCCTTAAAGAGATGGGCGGGGCTAAGGCTTAAGAGGGTGTGAACCCTTAAAGAGATGGGCGGGGCTAAAGCTTAAGAGGGTGTGAACCCTTAAAGAGATGGGCGGGGCTAAAGCTTAAGAGGGTGTGAACCCTTAAAGAGATGGGCGGGACTAAGGCTTAATAAGAGGGTGTGAACCCTTAAAGAGATGGGCGGGGCTAAGGCTTAAGAGGGTGTGAACCCTTAAAGAGATGGGCGGGGCTAAAGCTTAAGAGGGTGTGAACCCTTAAAGAGATGGGCGGGGCTAAGGCTTAAGAGGATGTGAGCCCTTAAAGAGATGGGCGGGGCTAAGGCTTAAGAGGGTGTGAACCCTTAAAGAAATGGGCGGGGTTAAAGCTTAAGAGGGTGTGAACGATGCTGAATCGGTGTAGACAAAGTAGAGCTCTCCAGTAGGTGTGTCAAAAATATTGGCTTAAAAAAAGTTTAGCAACTTTCAAAGCAGAATTACTTTCCCATTGTTGCTCAAATGCAGTGTATGATATACCATTATATAGCTCTGAGTCTCTACTTTAATCCAATGTAAAAAATAAAATAAAAACAATTTCAAATGTTGCTATATACGACAAATTTGTTCCGGTCGGTCACATATTAACATAAAGTCAGTAGTAAACCCATTCCCCTGTGTCCGTGCCACACACACACACACACACACACACACACACACACACACTTACCATATAGAGCCTTGGCGCTAATCTTGCTGTCAGATCTGGCCACCCCACTGCAGAGAGAGGAAGAGCAGGAGGAAGAGGAGGAGGAGGGGTTACCAGGGTTACGTAGTCTGCCCTTCATCGCTTCTCCGATTGTTTTTCTCCAACTCATCCAAAATGTCACCAATGTACTACAAACACTATCTATCACTAATCAGTCGCACTACACACTCACACTGGGCTACAGTGAGTAAGAGTTTCCAGACAGGACTGGAAGAGATTAGTCCTGAGATTCTGAGCATATGGCCCAGAGAGAGAGAGAAGAGCATGGAGAACAGGGAGAGAGAAGGAGAGCAAGAGACAGAGAGAGAGAGAGAGAGAGAGAGAGAGAGAGAGAGAGAGAGAGAGGGGGGGGCGTGGGGCACATGGAGAGAGAGAGAGAGAGAGAAAGAGAGAGAGAGAGAGAGAAAGAGAGAGAGAGAGAGAAGGCGTGGGGCATTGAGAGAAAGAGAGAGAGAGAGAGAAAAAGAGAGAGAGAGTGGAGGCATGGGCCTCGGGGAAAGGAGAGAGAGAGGAGGCGTGGGTCACGGGTAGAGAGGGAGTGAGAGGAGGCGTGGGTCACAGGTAGAGTAAGAGAGAGAGAGGGGGTGGGCGTGGGGCACATGGAGAGAGAGATAGTGAGAGAGAGATAGCGAGAGAGAGAGAGAGAGTGAGAGAGAGAGAGGGGGGCGTGGGGCACATGGAGAGAGAGAGAGAGAGAGAGAGGAAAGCTGGAGCCAGGAACCCAGGGAAAGCAAACATGCAACAGAGACAGAAACAGAGGTTTCTCTGTCCTCCAGGAGTCCCTGACCCACACCCAGTCTGACATAAAATCACTAACCTAGTATATCTCACTGTGTTTAACTAGAAGTCTGGGAAAGGGCATCTATTAAAAGATGGAAAATGGATGTGTGTGTCACTCACTTGGCCTGCCTTATCGGAGGTCCCAGGATACTCATGATCTAAGACATCAGCCGGAGAAGAAGAGAGGCTGAGAGGAGAGAGAAATGACATCATGTTTGTTTACTAAACCGAGCCAAGGACGTTTCCCACAAGATACATTCTATACAAGATATATATATAGACGTCTAAAACAATCAACATCGGTTACACAAGGTCTTCTCACTTAAACATTGACAGAATCAAATCCAAGTTTATTGATTCAGAGATTTGCAGATGTTATCGCAGCAAAATGCATTGTGTTCCTGGCTCCAACAGGGCAGTAATATCTAACAATGCTTGTGTTTCTAGCTCCAACAGGGCAGTAATATCTAACAATGCTTGTGTTTCTAGCTCCAACAGGGCAGTAATATCTAACAATGCTTGTGTTTCTAGCTCCAACAGGGCAGTAATATCTAACAATGCTTGTGTTCCTGGCTCCAACAGGGCAGTAATATCTAACAATGCTTGTGTTTCTAGCTCCAACAGGGCAGTAATATCTAACAATGCTTGTGTTTCTAGCTCCAACAGGGCAGTAATATCTAACAATGCTTGTGTTTCTAGCTCCAACAGGGCAGTAATATCTAACAATGCTTGTGTTTCTAGCTCCAACAGGGCAGTAATATCTAACAATGCTTGTGTTTCTAGCTCCAACAGGGCAGTAATACCTAACAATGCTTGTGTTCCTGGCTCCAACAGGGCAGTAATATCTAACAATGCTTGTGTTTCTAGCTCCAACAGGGCAGTAATATCTAACAATGCTTGTGTTTCTAGCTCCAACAGGGCAGTAATATCTAACAATGCTTGTGTTCCTAGCTCCAACAGTACAGTAATATCTAACAATGCTTGTGTTCCTAGCTCCAACAGGGCAGTAATATCTAACAATGCTTGTGTTTCTAGCTCCAACAGTGCAGTAATATCTAACAATGCTTGTGTTTCTAGCTCCAACAGGGCAGTAATATCTAACAATGCTTGTGTTCCTAGCTCCAACAGGGCAGTAATATCTAACAATGCTTGTGTTTCTAGCTCCAACAGGGCAGTAATATCTAACAATGCTTGTGTTTCTAGCTCCAACAGGGCAGTAATATCTAACAATGCTTGTGTTTCTAGCTCCAACAGGGCAGTAATATCTAACAATGCTTGTGTTTCTAGCTCCAACAGGGCAGTAATATCTAACAATGCTTGTGTTCCTGGCTCCAACAGGGCAGTAATATCTAACAATGCTTGTGTTCCTGGCTCCAACAGGGCAGTAATATCTAACAATGCTTGTGTTTCTAGCTCCAACAGGGCAGTAATATCTAACAATGCTTGTGTTTCTAGCTCCAACAGGGCAGTAATATCTAACAATGCTTGTGTTCCTGGCTCCAACAGGGCAGTAATATCTAACAATGCTTGTGTTTCTAGCTCCAACAGGGCAGTAATATCTAACAATGCTTGTGTTTCTAGCTCCAACAGGGCAGTAATATCTAACAATGCTTGTGTTTCTAGCTCCAACAGGGCAGTAATATCTAACAATGCTTGTGTTTCTAGCTCCAACAGGGCAGTAATATCTAACAATGCTTGTGTTTCTAGCTCCAACAGGGCAGTAATATCTAACAATGCTTGTGTTTCTAGCTCCAACAGGGCAGTAATATCTAACAATGCTTGTGTTTCTAGCTCCAACAGTGCAGTAATATCTAACAATGCTTGTGTTTCTAGCTCCAACAGGGCAGTAATATCTAACAATGCTTGTGTTCCTGGCTCCAACAGGGCAGTAATATCTAACAATGCTTGTGTTTCTAGCTCCAACAGTGCAGTAATATCTAACAATGCTTGTGTTTCTAGCTCCAACAGTGCAGTAATATCTAACAATGCTTGTGTTTCTAGCTCCAACAGGGCAGTAATATCTAACAATGCTTGTGTTTCTAGCTCCAACAGGGCAGTAATATCTAACAATGCTTGTGTTCCTGGCTCCAACAGTACAGTAATATCTAACAATGCTTGTGTTTCTAGCTCCAACAGGGCAGTAATATCTAACAATGCTTGTGTTTCTAGCTCCAACAGGGCAGTAATATCTAACAATGCTTGTGTTTCTAGCTCCAACAGGGCAGTAATATCTAACAATGCTTGTGTTTCTAGCTCCAACAGGGCAGTAATATCTAACAATGCTTGTGTTCCTGGCTCCAACAGTACAGTAATATCTAACAATGCTTGTGTTTCTAGCTCCAACAGGGCAGTAATATCTAACAATGCTTGTGTTTCTAGCTCCAACAGGGCAGTAATATCTAACAATGCTTGTGTTTCTAGCTCCAACAGGGCAGTAATATCTAACAATGCTTGTGTTTCTAGCTCCAACGGTCCAGTAATATCTAACAATGCTTGTGTTTCTAGCTCCAACAGGGCAGTAATATCTAACAATGCTTGTGTTCCTGGCTCCAACAGGGCAGTAATATCTAACAATGCTTGTGTTCCTAGCTCCAACAGGGCAGTAATATCTAACAATGCTTGTGTTTCTAGCTCCAACAGTGCAGTAATATCTAACAATGCTTGTGTTCCTAGCTCCAACAGTACAGTAATATCTAACAATGCTTGTGTTCCTAGCTCCAACAGGGCAGTAATATCTAACAATGCTTGTGTTTCTAGCTCCAACAGTGCAGTAATATCTAACAATGCTTGTGTTTCTAGCTCCAACAGGGCAGTAATATCTAACAATGCTTGTGTTCCTAGCTCCAACAGGGCAGTAATATCTAACAATGCTTGTGTTTCTAGCTCCAACAGGGCAGTAATATCTAACAATGCTTGTGTTTCTAGCTCCAACAGGGCAGTAATATCTAACAATGCTTGTGTTTCTAGCTCCAACAGGGCAGTAATATCTAACAATGCTTGTGTTTCTAGCTCCAACAGGGCAGTAATATCTAACAATGCTTGTGTTCCTGGCTCCAACAGGGCAGTAATATCTAACAATGCTTGTGTTCCTGGCTCCAACAGGGCAGTAATATCTAACAATGCTTGTGTTTCTAGCTCCAACAGGGCAGTAATATCTAACAATGCTTGTGTTTCTAGCTCCAACAGGGCAGTAATATCTAACAATGCTTGTGTTCCTGGCTCCAACAGGGCAGTAATATCTAACAATGCTTGTGTTTCTAGCTCCAACAGGGCAGTAATATCTAACAATGCTTGTGTTTCTAGCTCCAACAGGGCAGTAATATCTAACAATGCTTGTGTTTCTAGCTCCAACAGGGCAGTAATATCTAACAATGCTTGTGTTTCTAGCTCCAACAGGGCAGTAATATCTAACAATGCTTGTGTTTCTAGCTCCAACAGGGCAGTAATATCTAACAATGCTTGTGTTTCTAGCTCCAACAGGGCAGTAATATCTAACAATGCTTGTGTTTCTAGCTCCAACAGTGCAGTAATATCTAACAATGCTTGTGTTTCTAGCTCCAACAGGGCAGTAATATCTAACAATGCTTGTGTTCCTGGCTCCAACAGGGCAGTAATATCTAACAATGCTTGTGTTTCTAGCTCCAACAGTGCAGTAATATCTAACAATGCTTGTGTTTCTAGCTCCAACAGTGCAGTAATATCTAACAATGCTTGTGTTTCTAGCTCCAACAGGGCAGTAATATCTAACAATGCTTGTGTTTCTAGCTCCAACAGGGCAGTAATATCTAACAATGCTTGTGTTCCTGGCTCCAACAGTACAGTAATATCTAACAATGCTTGTGTTTCTAGCTCCAACAGGGCAGTAATATCTAACAATGCTTGTGTTTCTAGCTCCAACAGGGCAGTAATATCTAACAATGCTTGTGTTTCTAGCTCCAACAGGGCAGTAATATCTAACAATGCTTGTGTTTCTAGCTCCAACAGGGCAGTAATATCTAACAATGCTTGTGTTCCTGGCTCCAACAGCACAGTAATATCTAACAATGCTTGTGTTTCTAGCTCCAACAGGGCAGTAATATCTAACAATGCTTGTGTTTCTAGCTCCAACAGGGCAGTAATATCTAACAATGCTTGTGTTTCTAGCTCCAACAGGGCAGTAATATCTAACAATGCTTGTGTTTCTAGCTCCAACAGTACAGTAATATCTAACAATGCTTGTGTTTCTAGCTCCAACAGGGCAGTAATATCTAACAATGCTTGTGTTTCTAGCTCCAACAGGGCAGTAATATCTAACAATGCTTGTGTTTCTAGCTCCAACAGTACAGTAATATCTAACAATGCTTGTGTTTCTAGCTCCAACAGGGCAGTAATATCTAACAATGCTTGTGTTCCTGGCTCCAACAGGGCAGTAATATCTAACAATGCTTGTGTTTCTAGCTCCAACAGGGCAGTAATATCTAACAATGCTTGTGTTCCTGGCTCCAACAGGGCAGTAATATCTAACAATGCTTGTGTTTCTAGCTCCAACAGGGCGTAATATCTAACAATGCTTGTGTTCCTGGCTCCAACAGGGCAGTAATATCTAACAATGCTTGTGTTTCTAGCTCCAACAGTGCAGTAATATCTAACAATGCTTGTGTTTCTAGCTCCAACAGGGCAGTAATATCTAACAATGCTTGTGTTCCTGGCTCCAACAGGGCAGTAATATCTAACAATGCTTGTGTTTCTAGCTCCAACAGTACAGTAATATCTAACAATGCTTGTGTTCCTGGCTCCAACAGGGCAGTAATATCTAACAATGCTTGTGTTTCTAGCTCCAACAGGGCAGTAATATCTAACAATGCTTGTGTTTCTAGCTCCAACAGGGCAGTAATATCTAACAATGCTTGTGTTTCTAGCTCCAACAGGGCAGTAATATCTAACAATGCTTGTGTTTCTAGCTCCAACAGGGCAGTAATATCTAACAATGCTTGTGTTCCTGGCTCCAACAGTACAGTAATATCTAACAATGCTTGTGTTTCTAGCTCCAACAGGGCAGTAATATCTAACAATGCTTGTGTTTCTAGCTCCAACAGGGCAGTAATATCTAACAATGCTTGTGTTTCTAGCTCCAACAGGGCAGTAATATCTAACAATGCTTGTGTTTCTAGCTCCAACAGTACAGTAATATCTAACAATGCTTGTGTTTCTAGCTCCAACAGGGCAGTAATATCTAACAATGCTTGTGTTTCTAGCTCCAACAGGGCAGTAATATCTAACAATGCTTGTGTTTCTAGCTCCAACAGTACAGTAATATCTAACAATGCTTGTGTTTCTAGCTCCAACAGGGCAGTAATATCTAACAATGCTTGTGTTCCTGGCTCCAACAGGGCAGTAATATCTAACAATGCTTGTGTTTCTAGCTCCAACAGGGCAGTAATATCTAACAATGCTTGTGTTCCTGGCTCCAACAGGGCAGTAATATCTAACAATGCTTGTGTTTCTAGCTCCAACAGGGCAGTAATATCTAACAATGCTTGTGTTCCTGGCTCCAACAGGGCAGTAATATCTAACAATGCTTGTGTTTCTAGCTCCAACAGTGCAGTAATATCTAACAATGCTTGTGTTTCTAGCTCCAACAGTGCAGTAATATCTAACAATGCTTGTGTTCCTGGCTCCAACAGGGCAGTAATATCTAACAATGCTTGTGTTTCTAGCTCCAACAGTACAGTAATATCTAACAATGCTTGTGTTTCTAGCTCCAACAGTACAGTAATATCTAACAATGCTTTTGTTCCTGGCTCCAACAGGGCAGTAATATCTAACAATGCTTGTGTTTCTAGCTCCAACAGTACAGTAATATCTAACAATGCTTTTGTTCCTGGCTCCAACAGGGCAGTAATATCTAACAATGCTTGTGTTTCTAGCTCCAACAGGGCAGTAATATCTAACAATGCTTGTGTTTCTAGCTCCAACAGGGCAGTAATATCTAACAATGCTTGTGTTTCTAGCTCCAACAGGGCAGTAATATCTAACAATGCTTGTGTTTCTAGCTCCAACAGGGCAGTAATATCTAACAATGCTTGTGTTTCTAGCTCCAACAGGGCAGTAATATCTAACAATGCTTGTGTTCCTGGCTCCAACAGTACAGTAATATCTAACAATGCTTGTGTTTCTAGCTCCAACAGGGCAGTAATATCTAACAATGCTTGTGTTTCTAGCTCCAACAGGGCAGTAATATCTAACAATGCTTGTGTTTCTAGCTCCAACAGGGCAGTAATATCTAACAATGCTTGTGTTTCTAGCTCCAACAGTACAGTAATATCTAACAATGCTTGTGTTTCTAGCTCCAACAGGGCAGTAATATCTAACAATGCTTGTGTTTCTAGCTCCAACAGGGCAGTAATATCTAACAATGCTTGTGTTTCTAGCTCCAACAGTACAGTAATATCTAACAATGCTTGTGTTTCTAGCTCCAACAGGGCAGTAATATCTAACAATGCTTGTGTTCCTGGCTCCAACAGGGCAGTAATATCTAACAATGCTTGTGTTTCTAGCTCCAACAGGGCAGTAATATCTAACAATGCTTGTGTTCCTGGCTCCAACAGGGCAGTAATATCTAACAATGCTTGTGTTCCTGGCTCCAACAGTGCAGTAATATTTAACAATGCTTGTGTTTCTAGCTCCAACAGTGCAGTAATATCTAACAATGCTTGTGTTTCTAGCTCCAACAGTACAGTAATATCTAACAATGCTTGTGTTTCTAGCTCCAACAGTACAGTAATATCTAACAATGCTTGTGTTTCTAGCTCCAACAGTACAGTAATATCTAACAATGCTTTTGTTCCTGGCTCCAACAGGGCAGTAATATCTAACAATGCTTGTGTTTCTAGCTCCAACAGGGCAGTAATATCTAACAATGCTTGTGTTCCTGGCTCCAACAGGGCAGTAATATCTAACAATGCTTGTGTTTCTAGCTCCAACAGTGCAGTAATATCTAACAATGCTTGTGTTCCTGGCTCCAACAGGGCAGTAATACCTAACAATGCTTGTGTTTCTAGCTCCAACAGGGCAGTAATACCTAACAATGCTTGTGTTTCTAGCTCCAACAGGGCAGTAATATCTAACAATGCTTGTGTTCCTGGCTCCAACAGGGCAGTAATATCTAACAATGCTTGTGTTCCTGGCTCCAACAGGGCAGTAATATCTAACAATGCTTGTGTTCCTGGCTCCAACAGGGCAGTAATATCTAACAATGCTTGTGTTCCTGGCTCCAACAGGGCAGTAATATCTAACAATGCTTGTGTTCCTGGCTCCAACAGGGCAGTAATATCTAACAATGCTTGTGTTCCTGGCTCCAACAGGGCAGTAATATCTAACAATGCTTGTGTTCCTGGCTCCAACAGGGCAGTAATATCTAACAATGCTTGTGTTTCTAGCTCCAACAGTGCAGTAATATCTAACAATGCTTGTGTTTCTAGCTCCAACAGGGCAGTAATATCTAACAATGCTTGTGTTCCTGGCTCCAACAGGGCAGTAATACCTAACAATGCTTGTGTTCCTGGCTCCAACAGGGCAGTAATATCTAACAATGCTTGTGTTCCTGGCTCCAACAGGGCAGTAATATCTAACAATGCTTGTGTTCCTGGCTCCAACAGGGCAGTAATATCTAACAATGCTTGTGTTCCTGGCTCCAACAGGGCAGTAATATCTAACAATGCTTGTGTTCCTGGCTCCAACAGGGCAGTAATATCTAACAATGCTTGTGTTTCTAGCTCCAACAGGGCAGTAATATCTAACAATGCTTGTGTTTCTAGCTCCAACAGGGCAGTAATATCTAACAATGCTTGTGTTTCTAGCTCCAACAGGGCAGTAATATCTAACAATGCTTGTGTTTCTAGCTCCAACAGTGCAGTAATATCTAACAATGCTTGTGTTTCTAGCTCCAACAGGGCAGTAATATCTAACAATGCTTGTGTTCCTGGCTCCAACAGGGCAGTAATATCTAACAATGCTTGTGTTTCTAGCTCCAACAGTGCAGTAATATCTAACAATGCTTGTGTTTCTAGCTCCAACAGTGCAGTAATATCTAACAATGCTTGTGTTTCTAGCTCCAACAGGGCAGTAATATCTAACAATGCTTGTGTTTCTAGCTCCAACAGGGCAGTAATATCTAACAATGCTTGTGTTCCTGGCTCCAACAGTACAGTAATATCTAACAATGCTTGTGTTTCTAGCTCCAACAGGGCAGTAATATCTAACAATGCTTGTGTTTCTAGCTCCAACAGGGCAGTAATATCTAACAATGCTTGTGTTTCTAGCTCCAACAGGGCAGTAATATCTAACAATGCTTGTGTTTCTAGCTCCAACAGGGCAGTAATATCTAACAATGCTTGTGTTCCTGGCTCCAACAGTACAGTAATATCTAACAATGCTTGTGTTTCTAGCTCCAACAGGGCAGTAATATCTAACAATGCTTGTGTTTCTAGCTCCAACAGGGCAGTAATATCTAACAATGCTTGTGTTTCTAGCTCCAACAGGGCAGTAATATCTAACAATGCTTGTGTTTCTAGCTCCAACAGTACAGTAATATCTAACAATGCTTGTGTTTCTAGCTCCAACAGGGCAGTAATATCTAACAATGCTTGTGTTTCTAGCTCCAACAGGGCAGTAATATCTAACAATGCTTGTGTTCCTGGCTCCAACAGGGCAGTAATATCTAACAATGCTTGTGTTTCTAGCTCCAACAGTGCAGTAATATCTAACAATGCTTGTGTTTCTAGCTCCAACAGGGCAGTAATATCTAACAATGCTTGTGTTCCTGGCTCCAACAGGGCAGTAATATCTAACAATGCTTGTGTTTCTAGCTCCAACAGTACAGTAATATCTAACAATGCTTGTGTTCCTGGCTCCAACAGGGCAGTAATATCTAACAATGCTTGTGTTTCTAGCTCCAACAGGGCAGTAATATCTAACAATGCTTGTGTTTCTAGCTCCAACAGGGCAGTAATATCTAACAATGCTTGTGTTTCTAGCTCCAACAGGGCAGTAATATCTAACAATGCTTGTGTTTCTAGCTCCAACAGGGCAGTAATATCTAACAATGCTTGTGTTCCTGGCTCCAACAGTACAGTAATATCTAACAATGCTTGTGTTTCTAGCTCCAACAGGGCAGTAATATCTAACAATGCTTGTGTTTCTAGCTCCAACAGGGCAGTAATATCTAACAATGCTTGTGTTTCTAGCTCCAACAGGGCAGTAATATCTAACAATGCTTGTGTTTCTAGCTCCAACAGGGCAGTAATATCTAACAATGCTTGTGTTTCTAGCTCCAACAGTGCAGTAATATCTAACAATGCTTGTGTTTCTAGCTCCAACAGGGCAGTAATATCTAACAATGCTTGTGTTCCTGGCTCCAACAGGGCAGTAATATCTAACAATGCTTGTGTTTCTAGCTCCAACAGTGCAGTAATATCTAACAATGCTTGTGTTTCTAGCTCCAACAGTGCAGTAATATCTAACAATGCTTGTGTTTCTAGCTCCAACAGGGCAGTAATATCTAACAATGCTTGTGTTTCTAGCTCCAACAGGGCAGTAATATCTAACAATGCTTGTGTTCCTGGCTCCAACAGTACAGTAATATCTAACAATGCTTGTGTTTCTAGCTCCAACAGGGCAGTAATATCTAACAATGCTTGTGTTTCTAGCTCCAACAGGGCAGTAATATCTAACAATGCTTGTGTTTCTAGCTCCAACAGGGCAGTAATATCTAACAATGCTTGTGTTCCTGGCTCCAACAGGGCAGTAATATCTAACAATGCTTGTGTTTCTAGCTCCAACAGGGCAGTAATATCTAACAATGCTTGTGTTCCTGGCTCCAACAGGGCAGTAATATCTAACAATGCTTGTGTTTCTAGCTCCAACAGTGCAGTAATATCTAACAATGCTTGTGTTCCTGGCTCCAACAGGGCAGTAATACCTAACAATGCTTGTGTTTCTAGCTCCAACAGGGCAGTAATACCTAACAATGCTTGTGTTTCTAGCTCCAACAGGGCAGTAATATCTAACAATGCTTGTGTTCCTGGCTCCAACAGGGCAGTAATATCTAACAATGCTTGTGTTCCTGGCTCCAACAGGGCAGTAATATCTAACAATGCTTGTGTTCCTGGCTCCAACAGGGCAGTAATATCTAACAATGCTTGTGTTCCTGGCTCCAACAGGGCAGTAATATCTAACAATGCTTGTGTTCCTGGCTCCAACAGGGCAGTAATATCTAACAATGCTTGTGTTCCTGGCTCCAACAGGGCAGTAATATCTAACAATGCTTGTGTTCCTGGCTCCAACAGGGCAGTAATATCTAACAATGCTTGTGTTTCTAGCTCCAACAGTGCAGTAATATCTAACAATGCTTGTGTTTCTAGCTCCAACAGGGCAGTAATATCTAACAATGCTTGTGTTCCTGGCTCCAACAGGGCAGTAATACCTAACAATGCTTGTGTTCCTGGCTCCAACAGGGCAGTAATATCTAACAATGCTTGTGTTCCTGGCTCCAACAGGGCAGTAATATCTAACAATGCTTGTGTTCCTGGCTCCAACAGGGCAGTAATACCTAACAATGCTTGTGTTCCTGGCTCCAACAGGGCAGTAATATCTAACAATGCTTGTGTTCCTGGCTCCAACAGGGCAGTAATATCTAACAATGCTTGTGTTTCTAGCTCCAACAGGGCAGTAATATCTAACAATGCTTGTGTTTCTAGCTCCAACAGGGCAGTAATATCTAACAATGCTTGTGTTTCTAGCTCCAACAGGGCAGTAATATCTAACAATGCTTGTGTTTCTAGCTCCAACAGTGCAGTAATATCTAACAATGCTTGTGTTTCTAGCTCCAACAGGGCAGTAATATCTAACAATGCTTGTGTTCCTGGCTCCAACAGGGCAGTAATATCTAACAATGCTTGTGTTTCTAGCTCCAACAGTGCAGTAATATCTAACAATGCTTGTGTTTCTAGCTCCAACAGTGCAGTAATATCTAACAATGCTTGTGTTTCTAGCTCCAACAGGGCAGTAATATCTAACAATGCTTGTGTTTCTAGCTCCAACAGGGCAGTAATATCTAACAATGCTTGTGTTCCTGGCTCCAACAGTACAGTAATATCTAACAATGCTTGTGTTTCTAGCTCCAACAGGGCAGTAATATCTAACAATGCTTGTGTTTCTAGCTCCAACAGGGCAGTAATATCTAACAATGCTTGTGTTTCTAGCTCCAACAGGGCAGTAATATCTAACAATGCTTGTGTTTCTAGCTCCAACAGGGCAGTAATATCTAACAATGCTTGTGTTCCTGGCTCCAACAGTACAGTAATATCTAACAATGCTTGTGTTTCTAGCTCCAACAGGGCAGTAATATCTAACAATGCTTGTGTTTCTAGCTCCAACAGGGCAGTAATATCTAACAATGCTTGTGTTTCTAGCTCCAACAGGGCAGTAATATCTAACAATGCTTGTGTTTCTAGCTCCAACAGTACAGTAATATCTAACAATGCTTGTGTTTCTAGCTCCAACAGGGCAGTAATATCTAACAATGCTTGTGTTTCTAGCTCCAACAGGGCAGTAATATCTAACAATGCTTGTGTTTCTAGCTCCAACAGTGCAGTAATATCTAACAATGCTTGTGTTTCTAGCTCCAACAGTGCAGTAATATCTAACAATGCTTGTGTTCCTAGCTCCAACAGGGCAGTAATATCTAACAATGCTTGTGTTCCTGGCTCCAACAGTGCAGTAATATCTAACAATGCTTGTGTTTCTAGCTCCAACAGTACAGTAATATCTAACAATGCTTGTGTTCCTGGCTCCAACAGGGCAGTAATATCTAACAATGCTTGTGTTTCTAGCTCCAACAGGGCAGTAATATCTAACAATGCTTGTGTTTCTAGCTCCAACAGGGCAGTAATATCTAACAATGCTTGTGTTTCTAGCTCCAACAGGGCAGTAATATCTAACAATGCTTGTGTTTCTAGCTCCAACAGGGCAGTAATATCTAACAATGCTTGTGTTCCTGGCTCCAACAGTACAGTAATATCTAACAATGCTTGTGTTTCTAGCTCCAACAGGGCAGTAATATCTAACAATGCTTGTGTTTCTAGCTCCAACAGGGCAGTAATATCTAACAATGCTTGTGTTTCTAGCTCCAACAGGGCAGTAATATCTAACAATGCTTGTGTTTCTAGCTCCAACAGTACAGTAATATCTAACAATGCTTGTGTTTCTAGCTCCAACAGGGCAGTAATATCTAACAATGCTTGTGTTTCTAGCTCCAACAGGGCAGTAATATCTAACAATGCTTGTGTTTCTAGCTCCAACAGTGCAGTAATATCTAACAATGCTTGTGTTTCTAGCTCCAACAGGGCAGTAATATCTAACAATGCTTGTGTTCCTGGCTCCAACAGGGCAGTAATATCTAACAATGCTTGTGTTTCTAGCTCCAACAGGGCAGTAATATCTAACAATGCTTGTGTTCCTGGCTCCAACAGGGCAGTAATATCTAACAATGCTTGTGTTTCTAGCTCCAACAGGGCAGTAATATCTAACAATGCTTGTGTTCCTGGCTCCAACAGGGCAGTAATATCTAACAATGCTTGTGTTTCTAGCTCCAACAGTGCAGTAATATCTAACAATGCTTGTGTTTCTAGCTCCAACAGTGCAGTAATATCTAACAATGCTTGTGTTCCTGGCTCCAACAGGGCAGTAATATCTAACAATGCTTGTGTTTCTAGCTCCAACAGTACAGTAATATCTAACAATGCTTGTGTTTCTAGCTCCAACAGTACAGTAATATCTAACAATGCTTGTGTTCCTGGCTCCAACAGGGCAGTAATATCTAACAATGCTTGTGTTTCTAGCTCCAACAGTACAGTAATATCTAACAATGCTTGTGTTCCTGGCTCCAACAGGGCAGTAATATCTAACAATGCTTGTGTTTCTAGCTCCAACAGTGCAGTAATATCTAACAATGCTTGTGTTTCTAGCTCCAACAGGGCAGTAATATCTAACAATGCTTGTGTTTCTAGCTCCAACAGGGCAGTAATATCTAACAATGCTTGTGTTTCTAGCTCCAACAGGGCAGTAATATCTAACAATGCTTGTGTTCCTGGCTCCAACAGTACAGTAATATCTAACAATGCTTGTGTTTCTAGCTCCAACAGGGCAGTAATATCTAACAATGCTTGTGTTTCTAGCTCCAACATGGCAGTAATATCTAACAATGCTTGTGTTTCTAGCTCCAACAGGGCAGTAATATCTAACAATGCTTGTGTTTCTAGCTCCAACAGTACAGTAATATCTAACAATGCTTGTGTTTCTAGCTCCAACAGGGCAGTAATATCTAACAATGCTTGTGTTTCTAGCTCCAACAGGGCAGTAATATCTAACAATGCTTGTGTTTCTACCTCCAACAGTACAGTAATATCTAACAATGCTTGTGTTTCTAGCTCCAACAGGGCAGTAATATCTAACAATGCTTGTGTTCCTGGCTCCAACAGGGCAGTAATATCTAACAATGCTTGTGTTTCTAGCTCCAACAGGGCAGTAATATCTAACAATGCTTGTGTTCCTGGCTCCAACAGGGCAGTAATATCTAACAATGCTTGTGTTCCTGGCTCCAACAGTACAGTAATATCTAACAATGCTTGTGTTTCTAGCTCCAACAGGGCAGTAATATCTAACAATGCTTGTGTTTCTAGCTCCAACAGGGCAGTAATATCTAACAATGCTTGTGTTTCTAGCTCCAACAGTACAGTAATATCTAACAATGCTTGTGTTTCTAGCTCCAACAGGGCAGTAATATCTAACAATGCTTGTGTTCCTGGCTCCAACAGGGCAGTAATATCTAACAATGCTTGTGTTTCTAGCTCCAACAGGGCAGTAATATCTAACAATGCTTGTGTTCCTGGCTCCAACAGGGCAGTAATATCTAACAATGCTTGTGTTTCTAGCTCCAACAGTGCAGTAATATCTAACAATGCTTGTGTTCCTGGCTCCAACAGGGCAGTAATACCTAACAATGCTTGTGTTTCTAGCTCCAACAGGGCAGTAATACCTAACAATGCTTGTGTTTCTAGCTCCAACAGGGCAGTAATATCTAACAATGCTTGTGTTCCTGGCTCCAACAGGGCAGTAATATCTAACAATGCTTGTGTTCCTGGCTCCAACAGGGCAGTAATATCTAACAATGCTTGTGTTCCTGGCTCCAACAGGGCAGTAATATCTAACAATGCTTGTGTTCCTGGCTCCAACAGGGCAGTAATATCTAACAATGCTTGTGTTCCTGGCTCCAACAGGGCAGTAATATCTAACAATGCTTGTGTTCCTGGCTCCAACAGGGCAGTAATATCTAACAATGCTTGTGTTCCTGGCTCCAACAGGGCAGTAATATCTAACAATGCTTGTGTTTCTAGCTCCAACAGTGCAGTAATATCTAACAATGCTTGTGTTTCTAGCTCCAACAGGGCAGTAATACCTAACAATGCTTGTGTTCCTGGCTCCAACAGGGCAGTAATACCTAACAATGCTTGTGTTCCTGGCTCCAACAGGGCAGTAATATCTAACAATGCTTGTGTTTCTAGCTCCAACAGGGCAGTAATATCTAACAATGCTTGTGTTCCTGGCTCCAACAGGGCAGTAATATCTAACAATGCTTGTGTTTCTAGCTCCAACAGGGCAGTAATATCTAACAATGCTTGTGTTCCTGGCTCCAACAGGGCAGTAATATCTAACAATGCTTGTGTTCCTGGCTCCAACAGGGCAGTAATATCTAACAATGCTTGTGTTCCTGGCTCCAACAGGGCAGTAATATCTAACAATGCTTGTGTTCCTGGCTCCAACAGGGCAGTAATATCTAACAATGCTTGTGTTCCTGGCTCCAACAGGGCAGTAATATCTAACAATGCTTGTGTTTCTAGCTCCAACAGGGCAGTAATATCTAACAATGCTTGTGTTTCTAGCTCCAACAGTGCAGTAATACCTAACAATGCTTGTGTTCCTGGCTCCAACAGGGCAGTAATATCTAACAATGCTTGTGTTTCTAGCTCCAACAGGGCAGTAATATCTAACAATGCTTGTGTTTCTAGCTCCAACAGTGCAGTAATACCTAACAATGCTTGTGTTCCTGGCTCCAACAGGGCAGTAATATCTAACAATGCTTGTGTTCCTGGCTCCAACAGGGCAGTAATATCTAACAATGCTTGTGTTTCTAGCTCCAACAGGGCAGTAATATCTAACAATGCTTGTGTTCCTGGCTCCAACAGGGCAGTAATATCTAACAATGCTTGTGTTCCTGGCTCCAACAGGGCAGTAATATCTAACAATGCTTGTGTTCCTGGCTCCAACAGGGCAGTAATATCTAACAATGCTTGTGTTTCTAGCTCCAACAGGGCAGTAATATCTAACAATGCTTGTGTTCCTGGCTCCAACAGGGCAGTAATATCTAACAATGCTTGTGTTCCTGGCTCCAACAGGGCAGTAATATCTAACAATGCTTGTGTTCCTGGCTCCAACAGGGCAGTAATATCTAACAATGCTTGTGTTCCTGGCTCCAACAGGGCAGTAATATCTAACAATGCTTGTGTTCCTGGCTCCAACAGGGCAGTAATATCTAACAATGCTTGTGTTCCTGGCTCCAACAGGGCAGTAATATCTAACAATGCTTGTGTTCCTGGCTCCAACAGGGCAGTAATATCTAACAATGCTTGTGTTTCTAGCTCCAACAGTGCAGTAATATCTAACAATGCTTGTGTTTCTAGCTCCAACAGGGCAGTAATACCTAACAATGCTTGTGTTCCTGGCTCCAACAGGGCAGTAATACCTAACAATGCTTGTGTTCCTGGCTCCAACAGGGCAGTAATATCTAACAATGCTTGTGTTTCTAGCTCCAACAGGGCAGTAATATCTAACAATGCTTGTGTTCCTGGCTCCAACAGGGCAGTAATATCTAACAATGCTTGTGTTTCTAGCTCCAACAGGGCAGTAATATCTAACAATGCTTGTGTTCCTGGCTCCAACAGGGCAGTAATATCTAACAATGCTTGTGTTCCTGGCTCCAACAGGGCAGTAATATCTAACAATGCTTGTGTTCCTGGCTCCAACAGGGCAGTAATATCTAACAATGCTTGTGTTCCTGGCTCCAACAGGGCAGTAATATCTAACAATGCTTGTGTTCCTGGCTCCAACAGGGCAGTAATATCTAACAATGCTTGTGTTTCTAGCTCCAACAGGGCAGTAATATCTAACAATGCTTGTGTTTCTAGCTCCAACAGTGCAGTAATACCTAACAATGCTTGTGTTCCTGGCTCCAACAGGGCAGTAATATCTAACAATGCTTGTGTTTCTAGCTCCAACAGGGCAGTAATATCTAACAATGCTTGTGTTTCTAGCTCCAACAGTGCAGTAATACCTAACAATGCTTGTGTTCCTGGCTCCAACAGGGCAGTAATATCTAACAATGCTTGTGTTCCTGGCTCCAACAGGGCAGTAATATCTAACAATGCTTGTGTTTCTAGCTCCAACAGGGCAGTAATATCTAACAATGCTTGTGTTCCTGGCTCCAACAGGGCAGTAATATCTAACAATGCTTGTGTTCCTGGCTCCAACAGGGCAGTAATATCTAACAATGCTTGTGTTCCTGGCTCCAACAGGGCAGTAATATCTAACAATGCTTGTGTTTCTAGCTCCAACAGGGCAGTAATATCTAACAATGCTTGTGTTCCTGGCTCCAACAGGGCAGTAATATCTAACAATGCTTGTGTTCCTGGCTCCAACAGGGCAGTAATATCTAACAATGCTTGTGTTCCTGGCTCCAACAGGGCAGTAATATCTAACAATGCTTGTGTTCCTGGCTCCAACAGTGCAGTAATATCTAACAATGCTTGTGTTTCTAGCTCCAACAGGGCAGTAATATCTAACAATGCTTGTGTTCCTGGCTCCAACAGGGCAGTAATATCTAACAATGCTTGTGTTCCTAGCTCCAACAGGGCAGTAATATCTGACAATGCTTGTGTTCCTGGCTCCAACAGTCCAGTAATATCTAACAATGCTTGTGTTCCTGGCTCCAACAGTCCAGTAATATCTGACAATGCTTGTGTTCCTGGCTCCAACAGTCCAGTAATATCTAACAATGCTTGTGTTCCTAGCTCCAACAGGGCAGTAATATCTAACAATGCTTGTGCTCCTGGCTCCAACAGGGCAGTAATATCTAACAATGCTTGTGTTCCTGGCTCCAACAGGGCAGTAATATCTAACAATGCTTGTGTTTCTAGCTCCAACAGGGCAGTAATACCTAACATGCTTGTGTTCCTGGCTCCAACAGGGCAGTAATATCTAACAATGCTTGTGTTCCTGGCTCCAACAGGGCAGTAATATCTAACAATGCTTGTGTTCCTGGCTCCAACAGGGCAGTAATATCTAACAATGCTTGTGTTTCTAGCTCCAACAGTACAGTAATATCTAACAATGCTTTTGTTTTTAGCTCCAACAGGGCAGTAATATCTAACAATGCTTGTGTTTCTAGCTCCAACAGGGCAGTAATACCTAACAATGCTTGTGTTCCTGGCTCCAACAGGGCAGTAATATCTAACAATGCTTGTGTTCCTGGCTCCAACAGGGCAGTAATACCTAACAATGCTTGTGTTTCTAGCTCCAACAGGGCAGTAATACCTAACAATGCTTGTGTTCCTGGCTCCAACAGGGCAGTAATATCTAACAATGCTTGTGTTCCTAGCTCCAACAGGGCAGTAATATCTAACAATGCTTGTGTTCCTGGCTCCAACAGGGCAGTAATATCTAACAATGCTTGTGTTTCTGGCTCCAACAGGGCAGTAATATCTAACAATGCTTGTGTTTCTAGCTCCAACAGGGCAGTAATACCTAACAATGCTTGTGTTCCTGGCTCCAACAGGGCAGTAATATCTAACAATGCTTGTGTTTCTAGCTCCAACAGGGCAGTAATATCTAACAATGCTTGTGTTTCTAGCTCCAACAGGGCAGAAATATCTAACAATGCTTGTGTTTCTAGCTCCAACAGGGCAGTAATATCTAACAATGCTTGTGTTCCTGGCTCCAACAGGGCAGTAATATCTAACAATGCTTGTGTTCCTAGCTCCAACAGGGCAGTAATATCTAACAATGCTTGTGTTCCTGGCTCCAACAGTCCAGTAATATCTGACAATGCTTGTGTTCCTGGCTCCAACAGGGCAGTAATATCTAACAATGCTTGTGTTCCTGGCTCCAACAGGGCAGTAATATCTAACAATGCTTGTGTTTCTAGCTCCAACAGTGCAGTAATATCTAACAATGCTTGTGTTCCTAGCTCCAACAGTACAGTAATATCTAACAATGCTTGTGTTCCTAGCTCCAACAGTGCAGTAATATCTAACAATGCTTGTGTTCCTGGCTCCAACAGGGCAGTAATATCTAACAATGCTTGTGTTCCTGGCTCCAACAGGGAAGTAATATCTAACAATGCTTGTGTTTCTAGCTCCAACAGTTCAGTAGAGAACTTTTTAGGTTGTCAGCGATGTGCTTGAAAGACTTTGTCCCTCTCCAATGCAGCCCCTGTTGATGGGGGTGTGCTCTCTCTGCTGTCTGCTGTAGGTCCACGATCAGCTCCTTCGTTTTGTTGACGTTGAGGGAGAGGCTATTTTCCTGGCACCACTCCGCCAGGGCCCTCACCTCCTCCCTGTCGTCTTAAGTTTCTGCCTATAAGTGGGGGAGGAGTAGAATGGAGGAATGATCTGATTTTTTAGAAGGGAGGGCCTTCTAGCTATCCAGGAAGGAGCAGTAGCAATGACCCTCGGTCCTCAATGCGAGTGTAGCACAGGAGACATGTTGATAGAATTTCGGTACATTTTTCCTCAGATTTCCATGTGGTTCAGTCGATAGAGCATAGTGCTTGCAGTGCCAGGGTTGTAGGTTCGAATCCCATGGGGGACCAGTATGGGGGGGGGCACACAAAAAAAGTTCCAGTCACTACTGTACTTTGCTCTGGATAAGGGTGTCTGATTAATGACTAAAATGCTAAAGTCCCCTGCGACAATAACTGTGGCCTCAGGATATGTGATTTCCAGTGTAGTTCTTTGAGAGCCATTGTCAGCTTATGCATCAGTGTTTTGGTTCAGACCCCGGGATGAATAGAGCTGCCTTGGGAAGTTCAAACAGGATCCAGGTCAGGGAAATCTCCTGTCTGATCATATTTCTGGTGAGTGATCGCCAATCTAAATATCCCAAAGTCATTTTCGGGTGTAGGTAATAAAACAAGAAACATTCTCAGCCAATAACGCAGTAAATAACACACACAACTACTGCAAAGTTGGCTAAGAGCTAGAACCAAGGTGACCATTTCACAACGTGAAAATTGTAGTTGTTGTGGGGAATGGCTCAGAGTGCTGTTGGTGGCTCAGAGTGCTGTTGGTGGCTCAGAATGCTGTTGGTGGGTGGCTCAGAGTGCTGTTGGTGGGTGGCTCAGAGCGCTGTTGGTGGCTCAGAGTGCTGTTGGTGGGTGGCTCAGAGCGCTGTTGGTGGCTCAGAGTGCTGTTGGTGGGTGGCTCAGAGTGCTGTTGGTGGCTCAGAGCGCTGTTGGTGGCTCAGAGTGCTGTTGGTGGCTCAGAGTGCTGTTGGTGGGTGGCTCAGAGCGTTGTTGGTGGCTCAGAGCGCTGTTGGTGGCTCAGAGCGCTGTTGGTGGCTCAGAGTGCTGTTGGTGGGTGGTTCAGAGCGCTGTTGGTGGCTCAGAGTGCTGTTGGTGGGTGGCTCAGAGCGCTGTTGGTGGGTCAGAGTGCTGTTGGTGGGTGGCTCAGAGTGCTGTTGGTGGGTGGCTCAGAGTGCTGTTGGTGGCTCAGAGCGCTGTTGGTGGGTCAGAGCGCTGTTGGTGGCTCAGAGTGCTGTTGGTGGGTAAGAGTGCTGTTGGTGGGTAAGAGTGCTGTTGGTGGCTCAGAGCGCTGTTGGTGGCTCAGAGTGCTGTTGGTGGGTCAGAGTGCTGTTGGTGGGTGGCTCAGAGCGCTGTTGGCGGCTCAGAGTGCTGTTGGTGGGTGGCTCAGAGCGCTGTTGGTGGCTCAGAGCGCTGTTGGTGGCTCAGAGTGCTGTTGGTGGGTCAGAGCGCTGTTGGTGGGTGGGTCAGAGCGCTGTTGGTGGGTGGCTCAGAGTGCTGTTGGTGGGGGTGGCTCAGAGTGCTGTTGGTGGGTGGTTCAGAGCGCTGTTGGTGGGTGGTTCAGAACCGTTGACGACTAACAACCGTTTATGCCTGTTGAAATGTTAAGATGCCCAAAAGTAGTTCAAAATATTGTTTCCATCTTAAGCAGTGAAACTGTTTGGGGAAAATCAGCTTTGTTTACATAGCAAGGATGAAAAGAATGTCATTTTGGCTGTAATGATCTCCAAAATTCAACTCGCACCGTTGATTTAGCAACAGACGCTACTAGCTCATCGAATCCCATTGTGACGCGAGGGGACGATGACACTATTTGGCATGAGAGGGCCTCTAAGGTGGTAGGAGGACACAATAGGGCTAACAGCTGGTTAATCTACACCACTGTCACGCAATCTTTAGCGTACTATTAGCATACGATTAGCCTACTATTAAAAGAGCATATTGGAACTGTTTTAACTTAATCAATTGACATTTGCTATGTTTTTATAACAGCCAGTTAAGTTAACTATTAGTTAATTTACTGTGCCCTAAGAAAACAAGGTATATAACCAAAGGGCAGTAGAGCAATGACTCTTTATCTCTTGATGATAGGAACCGTGTAAAAAAAGAAAAAAAAAGAGAGAAAATAAGAACATTTTTAAAAACTATCCCTTTCCTCTCGTCAGACTTGATGGCACCTCCTCAAGACAGTCAGTAACGATGACGTAATCATGTAATGTCTAATGTGTCTCCGTCTAATGACACCATAAATAATGGTGTCATTAGTAAATGATTGTGTAAAACTTTCTTATTTTTTTTTTCCTTTATTTAACTAGGCAAGTCAGTTAAGAACAAATTCTTATTTTCAATGACAGCCTAGGAACAGTGGGTTAACTGCCTGTTCAGGGGCAGAACGACAGATTTGTACCTTGTCAGCTCGGGGATTTGAACTTGCAACCTTCTGGTTACTAGTCCAACGCTCTAACCACTAGGCTACCCTGCCTCCCCATGGCCTGATCCCTGATCTGTGTATGCTACAAAATCACCATAGGAGTTAACAAGACAACACAAACAGATCTGAGACAAAGGTAATATTAAAAGGCCCAGGTCAGTCAAAAACGTGATTCTCCTGTATTTTAATATATATATATATATTTCCACTCTATGATGTTGGAATAATATTGTGAAATTGTGAAAATGATGATAATGTCCTTTTAGTGTAAGAGCTGTTTGAAAAGACCACCTGTAGTTTCAGCCTGTTTTTGGAGGGATGGAGTTTTGACCTGCTTGGTGACATCACCAGGTCGGTAAATTCGTTAATAGACCAATAAGAAAGAGAGTTCCAAACCTCTCTGCCAATACCAACTAGCTTTCTGTTTTCCCCTCCCCACTCAGACCAGCCCCACACAGTCCTAGAAACATTCTTGCTTGAGAAATAGCTCTTTGCTAAGAAGCGATTTTTGTTTATTTTTCACCATATTAATTGAAAACAAATCACAGTAAGTTACTTAATTGTTACTCAGAAATGATTTGATATTGAGATAAAAACAGTCTGCATTGGGCCTTTAATGCCTTTACTTACTAGAAGTAAAGTGTTGTTACGTTAGGTCTACTCCTGCTCCGATGTTCGACGTCACCAGTCGACTAACCACCGGGCCTGGCATTCATCTTTACTCACACCTGGACTTCGTTGCTTACCATTTATCTAGCGCTCGGTTCCGTCAGTCATCAGGTTGTAATTGTTTGTGTTTCCATGTCCAGACGCTTCTCTTGTTTTGTACCGGTCTTTGTTTGTTTGTTTGTTTGTTTGTTTTCTTCATTAAACCCACTAACTGCACCTTCTTCCTGACTCCCTGTGTCTACGTTACAGGTGTCCGCTTCACACTGCAGATTTGAGTTTCATCCAGTAACTTTTTAAGTCGCCATTTTGTATTTTTGTGGAGAAAGAAAAAAAAAACTTTTTTTTTTTTTTTTTTTTACAAGAAGATGATTATTTTCACTCTACTCTTCCCTTCCTTCTTTAAATCATTGTTTACCTGAGTAGCCTTCTCCTCTAAGCATCTCTTTATATTAGCTTGTGCTATATTGATTACAACAGAGCCCAGGGTAGGTCTGATGTCACTCGTTGGTTACTAGCTGCTACTATTAAGTGCTTGACTGACTGGTCAGGTACTGGCTCAGTCTACCTGTCAGCTGGGTGTCCATATGGTACAGATATTACCAAGCAGAAGGGCTCTGATTGGGCCCTACCCCTTCGGGCCCTGGTCAAAAAGTACTGTATATAGGGAATAGTACTACATCGGGCTGAGGTAACAAGGGGCTGAGGTGAGGTAACAAGGGGCTGAGGTGAGGTAACAAGGGGCTGAGGTGAGGTAACAAGGGGCTGAGGTGAGGTAACAAGGGGCTGAGGTGAGGTAACAAGGGGCTGAGGTGAGGTAACAACGGGCTGAGGTGAGGTAACAACGGGCTGAGGTGAGATAACAACGGGCTGAGGTGAGGTAACAACGGGCTGAGGTGAGATAACAACGGGCTGAGGTGAGGTAACAACGGGCTGAGGTAACAACAGGCTGACAATCTCTCCCAGTGCCTGCTTCCATCTACAGCAAGACACAGACTGTGAGGATATTAATAGCCATTAAAACTGTGTCGGAGGAGCAACAAGGAGCATGAGAGGCGCTGGAGCTTATCTAGATACAGCTTATCTAGATATCTATATAATACCATAGCAGATTACACAAACAAAGTATGCATACCAAATGGAACCCTGTTCCCTGTATAGTGTCCTCCTTTTGACGCAGAGTCCTTTGAACTATATAGGGAATAGGATGCCATTTGGGACGAAGGCCATGACCAATAGGTGAATGAGAGGCCTGGGAGACTATAGCAGAGTGACTAGGTAGTGTTTAATTCAACACTTCCTCTTTCCTCTCTTATCTCTCCTCTCTCCCATTGTTCCGGATAGCCAGGTGCTGGCAGGAGACTAGGTTTCAGGGTAGGAGGCAGGGAGGGGGGATGAGAGAGGGGCAGGGAGGGAGGGAGGGAGAGATGAGAGCGAGGAAGGGAGGGGATGAGAGAGAGGGAGGGAGGATGTGGATGGAGCATGCTCCCTCTGCTGTCTTCTGAAGTCCACGATTAGCTCCTTTGTTTTGTTGAGGTCGAGAGGGAGGTTAGTTTCCTGGCACCACCCTCCCAGGGCCCTCACCTCCTCCCTGTAGGCTGTCTCGTCATTGTCGGTAATCAGGCCTACCACTGTTGTGTTGTCTGCAAACTTGATGATTGATTTGGAGACATGCGTGGCCACGCACTCCTAGGTGAACATGGAGTACCGGAGGAGAATCAGCAAAGCGGAGGTGTAATTTCCTACCGTCACCACCTGGGGGCGACCTGTCAGGAAGTCCAGGACCCAGTTGCACAGGGCAAAGTTCAAACCCAGGGCCCCGAGCTTAACGATGAGCTTCGAGGGCAAATGGTGTTGAAGGCTGAGGTGAGGTCACTTTCACCTGGGTTTCTGCTAGTACACTGCTCAAAAAAATAAAGGGAACACTAAAATAACACATCCTAGATCTGAATGAATGAAATATTCTTATTAAATACTTTTTTCTTTACATAGTTGAATGTGCTGACAACAAAATCACACAAAAATGATCAACGGAAATCAAATTTATCAACCCATGGAGGTCTGGATTTGGAGTCAAACTCAAAATTAAAGTGGAACACCACACTACAGGCTGATCCAACTTTGATGTAATGTCCTTAAAACAAGTCAAAATGAGGCTCAGTAGTGTGTGTGGCCTCCACGTGCCTGTATGATCTCCCTACAATGTCTGGGCATGCTCCTGATGAGGTGGCGGATAGTCTCCTGAGGGATCTCCTCCCAGACCTGGACTAAAGCATCCGCCAACTCCTGGACAGTCTGTGGTGCAACGTGGCGTTGGTGGATGGAGCGAGACATGATGTCCCAGATGTGCTCAATTGGATTCAGGTCTGGGGAACGGGCGGCCAGTCCATAGCATCAATGCCTTCCTCTTGCAGGAACTGCTGACACACTCCAGCCACATGAGGTCTAGCATTGTCTTGCATTAGGAGGAACCCAGGGCCAACCGCACCAGCATATGGTCTCACAAGGGGTCTGAGGATCTCATCTCGGGTACCTAATGGCAGTCAGGCTACCTCTGGCAAGCACATGGAGGGCTTTGTGAACAGCATGTGAAATGTATTGTCAATCAGTGTTGCTTCCTAAGTGGACAGTTTGATTTCACAGAAGTGTGATTGACTTGGAGTTACATTGTGTTGTTTAAGTGTTCCCTTTATTTTTTTGAGCAGTGTATATATAAAACTGTCTTCCAATGATATGATGTCATAACAACCGGTTTTACTCGCTGGATAGTTACAAATAAAACATTAAAGGAAGAGGACTTCATCAGATATCGTGGCCAACACTGATTCTACCACGAAGGCCTGATACAAGAGTCGTGGACTAGTGGGCCTCATTTACAGAAGTTCACCATGAGTCTCAAATGGCACCCTATCCAGTACACTATATTTGACCAGAGGCCCTATGGCACCCTATTCCCTACATAGTGCACTACTTTAGACCAGAGCCCTATGGCACCCTATTCCCTACATAGTGCACTACTTTAGACCAGAGCCCTATGGCACCCTATTCCCTACATGGCCAAAAGTAGTGCACTAAGGGCCCAACCTATGTCACCTCTGCACTGTCTGTTACTTGACTGAAAAGCTCCAGATCTTGTATGAAGCACCAGCCAGTAGCTCAATACTAATGACCTTATACAGTACATCATTCCACGATCAATATCAAATCATCATTACACGATCAATATCAATCATTATTACACAATCAATATCAATCATTCCACGATCAATATCAATCATTCCACGATCAATATCAATCATCATTACACGATCAATATCAATCCTCATTACACGATCAAGATCAATCATCATTGCACGATCAATATCAATCATTATTACACAATCAATATCAATCATTCCACGATCAATATCAATCATCATTCCACGATCAATATCAATCATCATTACACAATCAATATCAATCATTCCACAATCAATATCAATCATTCCACGATCAATATCAATCATCATTCCACGATCAATATCAATCATCATTACACAATCAATATCAATCATCATTACACAATCAATATCAATCATCATTAAACGATGCTGGGGACCCACTGCTGGCTTGCTTCTGAAGCTAAGCAGGGTTGGTCCTGGTCAGTCCCTGGATGGGAGATCAGATGCTGCTGGAAGTGGTGTTGGAGGGCCAGTAGGAGGCACCCTTACCTCTGGTCTAAAAAAATATCCCAATACCCCAGGAGGGTGCTGTCTTTTGGATGGGATGTTAAACGGGTGTCCTGACTCTCTGATGTCATTAAAGATCCCATGGCACTTATCGTAAGAGTAGGGGTGTTAACCCCCGGTGTCCTGGCTAAATTCCCAACTTGGCCTTCATACCATCACGGTCACCTAATAATCCCCAGTTTACAATTGGCTCATTCATCCCCCTCCTCTCCCCTGTAACTATTCCCCAGGTTGTTGCTGTAAATGAGAACGTGTTCTCAGTCAATTTACCTGGTAAAACAAGGGATAAATCAAATATAGCCTCTCACCTGAATCAACATTGTATAACTTAATTTAACCTCTGACCTAAACACTAACCTTAACCCTAAATCAACATTGTATAACCTAAATATAGCCTCTGACCTAAACCTAAACCCTGAATCAACATTGTATAACTTAAATATAGCCTCTCACCTAAACCCTAAATCAATATTGTATAACTTAAATATAGCCTCTCACCTAAACCCTAAATCAACATTGTATAACTTAAATATAGCCTCTCACCTAAACCCTGAATCAATATTGTATAACTTAAATATAGCCTCTCACCTAAACCCTAAATCAATATTGTATAACTTAAATATAGCCTCTCACCTAAACCCTAAATCAACATTGTATAACTTAAATATAGCCTCTCACCTAAACCCTGAATCAATATTGTATAACTTAAATATAGCCTCTGACCTAAACCCTGAATCAATATTGTATAACTTAAATATAGCCTCTGACCTAAACCCTGAATCAACATTGTATAACTTAAATATAGCCTCTGACCTAAACCCTGAATCAACATTGTATAACTTAAATATAGCCTCTCACCTAAACCCTAACCCTGAATCAACATCGAAGTTATACATACAGCCTTAGACCTAGAAGACATCAAGACTTTCACCTATCAACCAGCCTCTGTGACATAACAACTTACTAGAATCGGCATCCCCAGCCGCGTCCTCAGAGCATGCGCAGCGCAGACCAGCTGGCTGGTGTGTTTACGGAGTTATTCAATCAATCAATCCCTATCCCAGTCTGCTGTTCCCACATGCTTCAAGAGGGTCACCAATTCAATTCAATTCAAGGGGCTTTATTGGCATGGGAAACAGGTGTTAACATTGCCAAAGCAAGTGAGGTAGAGAATATACAAAAGTGAAATAAACAATAAAAATTAACAGTAAACTTTACACATTCAGAGGTTTCAAAACAATAAAGACATTACAAATGTCATACTATATATATATATATATATATATATATATATACACACAGTGTTGTAACAATGTAGAAATGGTTAAAGTACGGGTTGTAAATATGGGTTGTATTTACAATGGTGTTTGTTCTTCACTGGTTGCCCTTTTCTTGTGGCAACATTGTTCCTGTTCCCAAGAAAGCGAAGGTAACTAGAGCTAAACGACTATCGCCCCGTAGCACTCCCTTCCGTCATCATGAAGTGCTTTGAGAGACTAGTCAAGGATCATATCACCTCCACCCTACCTGACACCCTAGACCCACTCCAATTTGCTTACCGCTACCAATAGGTCCACAGGCGATGCAATCGCAATCACACTGCCCTAACCCATCAGGACAAGAAGAATACCTATGTGAGAATGCTGTTCTTCGATTACAGCTCAGCATATAACAACATAGTACCCTCCAAACTTGTCATTAAGCTTGAGACCCTGGGTCTCGACCCCGCCCTGTGCAACTGGGTACTGGACTTCCTGACGGGCAGCCCCTAGGTGGTGAGGGTAGGAAACAACATCTCCACCGCGCTGGGGCCCCACGAGGGTGCGTTCTCAGCCCTCTCCTGTATTCCCTGTTCACCCATGACTGCGTGGCCATGCACGCCTCCAACTCAATCCTCAAGTTTGCAGACGACACTACAGTGGTAGGCTTGATTACCAACAATGACGAGACGGCCTACAGGGAGGAGGTGAGGGCCCTCGGAGTGTGGTGTCAGGAAAATAACCTCACACTCAACGTCAACAAAACAAAGGAGATGATTGTGGACTTCAGGAAACAGCAGAGGGAGCAGCCTCCTATCCACATCAATGGAACAGTAGTGGAGAAGGTGGAAAGTTTTAAGTTCCTCGGCGTACACATCACGGACAAACTGAAATGGTCCACCCACACTGTGGTGAAGAAGGCGCAATATCGCCTCTTCAACCTCAGGAGGATGAAGAAATTCGGCTTGTCACCAAAAGCACTCACAAACCTTTACAGATGCACTATCGAGAGCATCCTGTTGGTCTGTATCACCGCCTGGTACGGAAACTGCTCCGCCCACAACCGTAAGGCTCTCCAGAGGGTAGTGAGGTCTGCACAACGCATCACCGGGGGCAAACTACCTGCCCTCCAGGACACCTACACCACCCGATGTCACAGGAAGGCCAAAAATATCATCAAGGACAAGAACCACCCGAGCCACTGCCTGTTCACCCCGCTATCATCCAGAAGGCGAGGTCAGTACAGGTGCATCAAAGCTGGGACCGATAGAAGCTGTTTTTCAGTCTATCTTAAGGCCATCAAACTGTTAACCTCTCTTGGGTAGGGGGCAGTATTTTCACTTCCGAATGAAAAGCGTGCCCAAAGTAAACTGCCTGTTACTCAGGCATAGGATATGCATATAATTGGTAGATTTTCGATAGAAAACACACTAGAGTTTCTAGAAGTGTTAAAATAATGGCTGTGAGTTAACAGAACTGTTATGGCAGGCGAAACCCCGAGGACAAACCATCCCAAAAAATATCAGCCTACCACTATTTTCAATGTCACTTTTATTATAAGGCGAAGTCCTCCCAGATTGCAGTTCCTAGGGCTTCCACTAGATGTCAACAGTCTTTAGAAAGAGTTTCAGGCTGGTTTTTGGAAAAATGAGCCAGAAATTGTAGTTTTTCTAGGTGGCTCCCATTGTGGCTCTAGTGTTTCCAAGCGTGTGAATGAGAACGCGTTCTTTGGTATTTTTCACGTGTAAAGACAATAACGATTCTCCGTCTTAAATTGTATATTTTATTTACATATTAGGTTTCATTATAAACGTTGTTTGAATTGTTTGGAAACGTTTACATAACGTTTGGGATTCATTTTGTACGCATTTTGATGGGACTGCATTTTGATGGGAGGGAAACTGGGTGGGTTTTCATCTGGAATTAGTGCCTTAAGCATTCAGAAAAAGGAGGTATTTGGTCATAAAGAGGGACATTATTGAACAAAACAAAAAATGTATTGTCTAACTTGAAGACCTGGGAGTGCCACCAGATGAAGATCATCAAAGGTAAGTGATTCATTTTAATGCTATTTCTGACTTTCGTGACACCTCTCCTTGGCTGGTAAATGGCTGTATGGGTTTCTGTGGCTAGGTGCTGAGCTAACATAATCGCAAAGTGTGCTTTCACCGTAAAGCCTTTTTGAAATCTGACACAGCGTTTGCATTAAGGAGAAGTTTATCTTTATTTGTATGTTTAACAAATGTATCGTTTATCAATGTTTATGATGAGTATTTCTGTAATTTGATGTGGCTCTCTGCACTTTCACCGGATGTTTGTTTGAGACAATGCATTTCTGACCATAACGTGCCAATGTAAACTGAGATTTTTGGATATAAATATGAACTTTATCGAACAGAACATACATGTATTGTGTAACATGAAATCCTATGAGTGTCATCTGATGAAGATCAAAGGTTAGTGATTCATTTTATCTCTATTTCTGCTTTTTGTGACTCCTCTCTTTGGCTGGAAAAATGGCTGTGTTTTTCTGTGACTTGGCTCTGACCTAACAATCGTTTGGTGTGCTTTCATCGTGAAGCCTTTTTGAAATCGGACACTGTGGTGGGATTAACAACACGTTTATCTTTAAAATAGTGTAAAATACTTGTATGTTTGAGGAATTTTAATTATGGGATTTCTGTTTTTGGGATTTCTGTTTTGAATTTGGCGCCCTGCACTTTCACTGGCTGTTGGCGATGTGGGACACTACCGTCCCACATATCCCAGAGAGGCTAATTAATAATTAAACATTGGATGTAATAAATGTATCACTAATCACTTTAAACAATGCCACTTTATATAATGTTTACATACCCTACATTACTCATCTCATATGTATATACTGTACTCTATACCATCTACTGCATCTTGCCTATGCTGTTCGGCCATCGCTCATCCATATTCTTATTCATTCCTTTATACACACAAGTGTAAGGTAGTTGTTGTGAAATTGTTAGATTACTTGTTAGATATTACTGCACTTGTCGGAACTAGAAGCACAAGCATTTCGCTACACTCGCATTAACATCTGCTAACCATGTGTATGTGGCCAATACAATTTGATTTGAATAGTCTTTTATGATATTTGCCCATATTCATAAAGCACCTTGAAGTAGGGTTTATTGACATGTATTTGATCCTTATTTTACCAAGTAAATTGACTGAGAACACATTCTCATTTACAGCAGCCACCTGGGGAATAGTTACAGGGGAGAGGAGGGGGATGAATGAGCCAAACCAGGGATTATTAGGTGACCGTGATGGTATGAGGGACAGATTGGGAATTTAGCCAGAACGTCACATAGCCTCTGACCTAGCCTCTGACCCTGACTCAACATTATAAAACGTAATTTAGCCTCTGACCTAAATCTAACCTTGTATAACTTCAAATATGTCACACCCTGACCTGTTTAACCTGTCCTTGTGTTTGTCTCCACCCACCTCTCCAGGTGTCGTCCATCTTCCCCATTATCCCCAGTGTATTTATACCTGTGTTCTCTGTTTGTCTGTTGCCAGTTTGTCTTGTCTCGTCGAGCCTACCAGCGTGTTCTGTGATTCGAACTGTCTGCATCCGAGTCTTATCCTGAGTTCTGATAATATAGCCTCTGACGTAAGACGTCTACTGGACTACTGTTTGAGTTCCTGCACCGCTTATAGTCTATTACCTTCAAAATATGTTCTGAACACCGGGACCTATTTCAGTCCACTTAAAAACACATATCTTATTGCATATTATAGATTACCCATAAGAATAGCAGAAGTATTCTCATGCTAAACAGTGACTGTATGACATTCAAACAAAATATGATACTGTCGTATGTAATCTTCCTATCTGCCTCCCTAGGCCCTGTGTAGCAGAAATGGGGATTAGACCATGATTCAAACTGCTCCAGTAAAACAGGGATTAGAACATGACTCAAACTGCTCCAGTAAAACAGGGATTAGAACATGATTCAAACTGCTCCAGTAAAACAGGGATTAGAACATGATTCAAACTGCTCCAGTAAAACAGGGATTAGAACACGATTCAAACTGCTCCAGTAAAACAGGGATTAGACCATGATTCAAACTGCTCCAGTAAAACAGAGATTAGAACACGATTCAAACTGCTCCAGTAAAACAGGCTCTTTTTGGTTATTCACAGCGTTATAGCCTCCTCGGTTGGAACGACTGCCTACAATAGGGATCGGCTATTAAATTCAACTTGATTGGAGATACACAACACATTCCCCGCCTCTCGTCACAATCCGTTCAGCCGTCACTGACAACCACATACCAGATGTTTAACAGGGTCGTTAGCATATTGAAAAAACAGTATTTCTTGCCCTCGACCGACCTAGCTCAAGATCTAAACATTGGGCTGAATATGTTTTCAGGTGCAACAGTTTATTACATTTTTGCGCATTTAAACCAACCCTTCCTGACTCAGAGGTGCAGGGGGCTGCCTTAACTGACATCAATGTCATCAGGAAACACAGGGAACGCTTGTTGTTTGGCCGAACAGCGGATTTTAAAAGCTTGGGGATTAGAACCGGTGACCTTTCGGTTACTGGCCCAATGCTCTTAACCACTAGGCTACCTGCCACTCCATTGTGCCAATGAGAGAGCCAACGACATGCTACCTTTTTGTAGCATTGCTAACAATGCTAATGTCTAACTTCAGATGTAGAACATTTTAAACATTTCTTTCTGTACAAACAATGTAAAACAGATATGAAAACAGTAAGTCAATAAATAAATAAATAAATAAATATAAGACAGAGAGAGAGAGAGACAGAGAGAGAGAGAGAGACACAGAGAGAGACAGAGAGAGAGAGAGACAGAGACAGACAGAGAGACAGACAGAGAGACAGACAGAGAGAGACAGACAGAGAGACAGAGAGAGAGACAGAGAGGCAGAGAGAGACATTCTGTGGGAAGGCAACTATTTTCTGCCTGAATGATATTCACTACATGGTAAAAGTATGTGGACACCTGCTCATCGAACATCTCATTCCAAAATCATGGGCGTTAATATGGAGTTGGTCCCCCCTTTGCTGCTATAACAGCCTCCACTCTTCTGGGAAGGATTTCCACTAGATGTAGGAACATTGCTGCGGGACTTGCTTCCATTCAGCCATGAGCTATAGTGAGGTCTGGCATGTTGGGCGATTAGGCCTGGCTCACATTCGGAGTTCCAAATCATCCCAAAGCTGTTTGATGAGGTTTAGGTCAGGGCTGTGTGCAGGCCAGTCAAGTTCTTCCATACCGATCTTGACAAACTATTTCTGTACGGACCTCGCTTTGTGCACGGGGGCATTATCATGCTGAAACAGGAAAGGGCCTTCCCCAAACTGTTGCCACAAAGTTAGAAGCACAAAATCGTCTAGATTGTAATTGTATGCTGTAGTGTTAAGATTTCCCTCCACTGGGACTAAGGGGCCTAGCTCGAACCATGAAAAACAGCCCCGGACCATTACACCTCTGGTTCCAGTCACTGAGCTCTTCAGGGCCATTCTACTGCCAATGTTTGTCTATGGAGATTGCATCACTGTGTGCTCGATTTTATACACCTGTCAGCAACAGGTTAAATAGCAGAATCCACTCATTTGAAGGGGTGTCCACATACTTTTGGTAATATTGGGGCAGCAGGTAGTCTAGTGGGTAGAGCGTTGGGCCAGTAACCGGAAGGTTGCTAGATCGAATCCCTGAGCTGACGAGGTAAAAATCTGTCGTTCTGCCCAATGAACAAGGCAGTTAACCCACTGTTCCTAGAGTAGGCAGTTAACCCACTGATCCTAGAGTAGGCAGTTAACCCACTGTTCCCCTGAACAAGGCAGTCAACCCACTTTTCCTAGAGTAGGCAGTTAACCCACTGTTCCTAGAGTAGGCAGTTAACCCACTGTTCCTAGAGTAGGCAGTTAACCCACTGTTCCTAGAGTAGGCAGTTAACCCACTGTTCCTAGAGTAGGCAGTTAACCCACTGTTCCTAGAGTAGGCAGTTAACCCACTGTTCCTAGAGTAGGCAGTTAACCCACTGTTACTAGAGTAGGTTTTTCATTGTAAATAAGAATTGGTTCTTAATTTGACATGTCTAGTTAAATAAAGGTTTTTTAAAAATGAATGGAATGTAGCCTACACAACTCAGACCGTAAACTTGAACTCAGTAAAACATCATGTTTTTGTACGTAGAAACTAAGATCCAATCATTTAATTCACAAAAAAGAAATGTAACACTATGATACCCTGATAACTTAATGTCTGAATTAGAATCACTAGAGTTTGAAGAGTCAATCAGGTCACCAGATAAACAAACGAAACCTGAAAGAGGTGTAGACAGGAATGTAACTGGCCCAACGTCATTTCATACCTGTTCAGCACAATACTGCCTAGAACATTCCAGAACATTCCAATAACTTTGCAACCTGCTCACCTCCCTACAATATACAGTGGGGCAAAAAAGTATTTAGTAAGCCACCAATTGTGCAAGTTCTCCCACTTAAAAAGAGGAGGCCTATACTAAATACTAAATACTTATTTTCCACCATAATTTGCAAATAAATTCATTAAAAATCCTACAATGTGATTTTCTGGATTTTTTTCTTCTCATTTTGTCTGTCATAGTTGAAGTGTACCTATGATGAAAATTACAGGCCTCTCATCTTTTTAAGTGCCCCACTGTACACTACACTTTAAGATGTAAGTATGCCCTACAGTCATTCTAACAGAGAGAGAACAAGAGAGGGAGAGAGCGAGGGAGAGAGAGAGGGAGAGAGAGAGGGAGAGAGAGAGAGAGAAGAGAGCTGTGCTGTCCAGTCCAATGTTTAGAGCAGGGCAGGGTGAGGAGTGAGGGTGAGGAGTGAGGGTGAGGAGTGAGTCCGTGTGAGAGTTCATTCTTCAGCACTGCCGGTGAACTTGGAAACAGGAAGCATCTCTTCTTTTTAAGACAGGCTTCTCCTGTTCCGAGTTAACAGGTTCTGGTACTGTGACAATAGTTTCTCAACATCTACAGATGTGTTGAGAAGCCACTAAGTAAAGAGAGCAACGCGAGCCAGAGTTGGCAGCCTGTCTTGCCTCGCTGCCCACCAGTCCACTGCTCTCACCTCTCTGGCATCAGTTTTATCTATAGACACTCCTCTTCACTCATAACAGGGATGGACCCTTCCCCTCAGACTGAACATATTAATGTAGAACCCATCCTCTCCTTCCCCTCAGACTGAACATATTAATGTAGAACCCATCCTCTCCTTCCCCTCAGACTGAATATATTAATGTAGAACCCATCCTCTCCTTCCCCTCAGACTGAATATATATATATATATATATATATATAGAACCCATCCTCTCCTTCCTGGACCCTTCCCCTCAGACTGAACAGATAAATATAGAACCCATCCTCTCCTTCCCCTCAGACTGAACATATTAATGTAGAACCCATCCTCTCCTCTTCACTCTTAACAGGGATGGACAAGTATTGTTTATGGCTGTACTATTTTATGTGTTTTGATACATTTCTATATATTTTTTTTTATCCCAGTGATTATTTCATAATAAAGGTATTATATTCATATTTTTAACATTGGGTTTTGTTTTTCTGCTCCTCATTAGGTAGCTCCTATAAAGAGCATCGTCTCCGTATCAAGAGACGTCTCTAAACTTCATATTTGTAAAGGTTAATTACCGGTTCCAAGCCTTATCATTGAACAGGTACCGAGGCTAAGGGTGTTGTCAAGGCAACGACACTAAACATAAGAGGACGTGAACAAACGCCACAACAATAGATGAGGTGTGGAGTTTCAGAAGGCTCATCGGAGGGTGTGTGGTTGTGGTATGCACCAGAAACAATACAGTACTGTCATTAGATCATCCGATGAGACAGTTCTGAATCAACCTCATATGACACAGAAACCAACCTAACTCATGTTGCTAACATTCCAGATGGCTGAATCATTATATTGATCCAACTCATATTACTAACATTCCAGATGGCTGAATCATTATATTGATCCAACTCATATTGCTAACATTCAAGATGGCTGGTTCACTATATTGAGCCAACTCATATTGCTAACATTCCAGATGGCTGAATCATTATATTGAGCCAACTCATATTACTAACATTCAAGATGGCTGGTTCACTACATTGATCCAACTCATATTGCTAACATTCAAGATGGCTGGTTCACTATATTGAGCCAACTCATATTCCTAACATTCAAGATGGCTGGTTCGCTATATTGAGCCAACTCATATTACTAACATTCAAGATGGCTGGTTCACTATATTGATCCAACTCATTTTGCTAACATTCCAGATGGCTGAATCATTATATTGAGCCAACTCATATTACTAACATTCAAGATGGCTGGTTCACTACATTGATCCAACTCATATTGCTAACATTCAAGATGGCTGGTTCACTATATTGAGCCAACTCATATTCCTAACATTCAAGATGGCTGGTTCGCTATATTGAGCCAACTCATATTGCTAACATTCCAGATGGCTGAATCATTATATTGAGCCAACTCATATTACTAACATTCAAGATGGCTGGTTCACTACATTGATCCAACTCATATTGCTAACATTCAAGATGGCTGGTTCACTAAATTGAGCCAACTCATATTCCTAACATTCAAGATGGCTGGTTCGCTATATTGAGCCAACTCATATTGCTAACATTCAAGATGGCTGGTTCACTACTTGATACAACTCATATTGCTAACATTCAAGATGGCTGGTTCACTATATTGATCCAACTCATGTTGCTAACATTCCAGATGGCTGGTTCACTATATTGATCCAACTCATATTGCTAACATTCCAGATGGCTGGTTCACTATATTGATCCAACTCATATTGCTACCATTCCAGATGGCTGGTTCACTATATTGATCCAACTCATATTGCTAACATTCCAGATGGCTGGTTCACTACATTGAGCCAACTCATATTGCTAACATTCAAGATGGCTGGTTCACTATATTGAGCCAACTCATATTCCTAACATTCAAGATGGCTGGTTCGCTATATTGAGCCAACTCATATTGCTAACATTCCAGATGGCTGAATCATTATATTGAGCCAACTCATATTACTAACATTCAAGATGGCTGGTTCACTACATTGATCCAACTCATATTGCTAACATTCAAGATGGCTGGTTCACTATATTGAGCCAACTCATATTCCTAACATTCAAGATGGCTGGTTCGCTATATTGAGCCAACTCATATTGCTAACATTCAAGATGGCTGGTTCACTACATTGATACAACTCATATTGCTAACATTCAAGATGGCTGGTTCACTATATTGATCCAACTCATGTTGCTAACATTCCAGATGGCTGGTTCGCTATATTGAGCCAACTCATATTGCTAACATTCCAGATGGCTGAATCATTATATTGAGCCAACTCATATTACTAACATTCAAGATGGCTGGTTCACTACATTGATCCAACTCATATTGCTAACATTCAAGATGGCTGGTTCACTATATTGAGCCAACTCATATTCCTAACATTCAAGATGGCTGGTTCGCTATATTGAGCCAACTCATATTGCTAACATTCAAGATGGCTGGTTCACTACATTGATACAACTCATATTGCTAACATTCAAGATGGCTGGTTCACTATATTGATCCAACTCATGTTGCTAACATTCCAGATGGCTGGTTCACTATATTGATCCAACTCATATTGCTAACATTCCAGATGGCTGGTTCACTATATTGATCCAACTCATATTGCTAACATTCCAGATGGCTGGTTCACTATATTGATCCAACTCATATTGCTAACATTCCAGATGGCTGGTTCACTACATTGAGCCAACTCATATTGCTAACATTCAAGATGGCTGGTTCACTACTGAGACAGTGTGGTCTATCCACTATACAGTAGGCCGGGATGTTTTCTATAAACTGCTCCTCTATAAGTCAATACATTTTGATAGGAGTTGTTAGTACGTGTTCCCTTCTGTGTCTATAGTGAACACTGATTCGTCCACCTGATCTGTTAGTCTTCATCCCATTTCTCTTCTGTAAACTCACAGCCACATTCCTACACCACAACAACAACAGATGGGTACCTAGCTAAAACACTTAGCAGAATTTATTACACACATGAAGTAGAGTACATAAACACAAAAGCTATTCTCCAATCAGTAGCTAGCTAGTTGTTTGGCGTTGAGAAAAGTATTGACAGACTTATCTAGGTATGGGGCAGCAGGTAGCCTAGTGGTTAGAATGTAGAGGTGGCAGGTAGCCTAGTGGTTAGAGTGTAGAGGCGGCAGGTAGCCTCGTGGTTAGAGTGTAGGGACGGCAGGTAGCCTAGTGGTTAGAGTGTAGGGACGGCAGGTAGCCTAGTGGTTAGAGTGTAGGGACGGCAGGTAGCCTAGTGGTTAGAGTGTAGAGGAGGCAGGTAGCCTAGTGGTTAGAGTGTAGAGGTGGCAGGTAGTCTAGTGGTTAGAGTGTAGAGGAGGCAGGTAGTCTAGTGGTTAGAGCGTAGAGGTGGCAGGTAGCCTAGTGGTTAGAATGTAGAGGCGGCAGGTAGCCTAGTGGTTAGAGCGTAGAGGCGGCAGGTAGCCTAGTGGTTAGAGCGTAGAGGTGGCAGGTATCCTGGTGGTTAGAGTGTAGAGGAGGCAGGTAGTCTAGTGGCTAGAGCGTTGGGCCGGGTGGCAGGGTTTATCTGAATACAATATTAACAAACAACTGATTCAAATATCATAAGCAATCTGTTGTAATAGTGTGTGTGTGCAGCCTTCAACCTGGAAGGTATGTTTGTATAACGTATAGACAGTTGGTGTGTGTACAGTTTTAGAAAGTATGTTTGCACCTTGCAAAGGGTCAAGGCCAGGCTAGTATAAAAACCCTTAGCATGGGGTCAAGGCCAGGCTAGTATAAAAACCCTTAGCATGGGGTCAAGGCCAGGCTAGTGTAAAAACCCTTAGCATGGGGTCAAGGCCAGGCTAGTATAAAAACCCTTAGCATGGGGTCAAGGCCAGGCTAGTATAAAAACCCTTAGCATGGGGTCAAGGCCAGGCTAGTGTAAAAACCCTTAGCATGGGGTCAAGGCCAGGCTAGTGTAAAAACCCTTAGCATGGGGTCAAGGCCAGGCTAGTGTAAAAAGCCTTAGCATGGGGTCAAGGCCAGGCTAGTGTAAAAACCCTTAGCATGGGGTCAAGACCAGGCTAGTATAAAAACCCTTAGCATGGGGTCAAGGCCAGGCTAGTGTAAAAACCCTTAGCATGGGGTCAAGGCCAGGCTGGTGTAAAAACCCTTAGCATGGGGTCAAGGCCAAGCTAGTGTAAAAACCCTTAGCATGGGGTCAAGGCCAGGCTGGTGTAAAAACCCTTAGCATGGGGTCAAGGCCAGGCTAGTGTAAAAACCCTTAGCATGGGGTCAAGGCCAGGCTGGTGTAAAAACACTTAGCATGGGGTCAAGGCCAGGATATTGTAAAAACCCTTAGCATGGGGTCAAGGCCAGGCTAGTGTAAAAACCCTTAGCATGGGGTCAAGGCCAGGCTGGTGTAAAAACCCTTAGCATGGGGTCAAGGCCAGGCTGGTGTAAAAACTCTTAGCATGGGGTCAAGGCCAGGCTAGTGTAAAAACCCTTAGCATGGGGTCAAGGCCAAGCTAGTGTAAAAACCCTTAGCATGGGGTCAAGGCCAGGCTGGTGTAAAAACCCTTAGCATGGGGTCAAGGCCAGGCTAGTATAAAAACCCTTAGCATGGGGTCAAGGCCAGGCTGGTGTAAAAACACTTAGCATGGGGTCAAGGCCAGGATATTGTAAAAACCCTTAGCATGGGGTCAAGGCCAGGCTAGTGTAAAAACCCTTAGCATGGGGTCAAGGCCAGGCTAGTGTAAAAACCCTTAGCATGGGGTCAAGGCCAGGCTAGTGTAAAAACCCTTAGCATGGGGTCAAGGCCAGGCTAGTGTAAAAACCCTTAGCAGGGGGTCAAGGCCAGGCTGGTGTAAAAACACTTAGCATGGGGTCAAGGCCAGGCTGGTGTAAAAACACCTTGTGACAACTGCTGATGTAAAATTTGGCTTTGATTGATTTGATTGATTGGTAAATTGATTGATAATTGATTCAGGGGGCAAATTGTCCTGAATGTCTTAAGCTTGACTGTATAGTAGTTTAGGCTACATTTCTTAGGTCAATAACTGTTTTTTAATGTGTAATTAAATGTTTAATTCCTAATATGTGTAATAAAGCCGTGGTTAAAATAAAGTGATTGAACTGTGATCAACTTAGCATATGGACTTCCTCTGTGTGACCTACAAAGTGATCTACAAAGTGACCTACAAAGTAACCTACAAAGTGACCAACAAAGTAACCTACAAAGTGACCTACAAAGTGAGCAACAAAGTGACCAACAAAGTGACCTACAAAGTGACCTACTAGGTGACCTACAAAGTGACCTACTAGGTGACCTACAAAGTTTCAAAGTTTTAAAGTTTCTGCCCTTTTTCATTAATTTATGGATAATGAATAGAATAGACTATAGGGGAACAGTGGGTTAACTGCCTTGTTCAGGGGAACAGCGGGTTAACTGCCTTGTTCAGGGGAACAGTGGGTTAACTGCCTTGTTCAGGGGAACAGTGGGTTAACTGCCTTGTTCAGGGGAACAGTGGGTTAACTGCCTTGTTCAGGGAACAGTGGGTTAACTGCCTTGTTCAGGGGAACAGTGGGTTAACTGCCTTGTTCAGGGAACAGTGGGTTAACTGCCTTGTTCAGGGGGAACAGTGGGTTAACTGCGTTGTTCAGGGGGAACAGTGGGTTAACTGCCTTGTTCAGGGGAACAGTGGGTTAACTGCCTTGTTCAGGGGGAACAGTGGGTTAACTGCCTGTTCAGGGGAAACAGTGGGTTAACTGCCTTGTTCAGGGGAACAGTGGGTTAACTGCCTTGTTCAGGGGAACAGTGGGTTAACTGCCTTGTTCAGGGGAACAGTGGGTTAACTGCCTTGTTCAGGGGAACAGTGGGTTAACTGCCTTGTTCAGGGGCACAGTGGGTTAACTGCCTTGTTCAGGGGCACAGTGGGTTAACTGCCTTGTTCAGGGGAACAGTGGGTTAACTGCCTTGTTCAGGGGAACAGCGGGTTAACTGCCTTGTTCAGGGGAACAGCGGGTTAACTGCCTTGTTCAGGGGAACAGCGGGTTAACTGCCTTGTTCAGGGGAACAGTGGGTTAACTGCCTTAACCCACTGTTCCCCTGAACAAGGCAGTTAACCCACTGTTCCCCTGGTCAACTGCCTTGTTCAGGGGAACAGTGGGTTAACTGCCTTGTTCAGGGGAAGAGTGGGTTAACTGCCTTGTTCAGGGGAACAGTGGGTTAACTGCCTTGTTCAGGGGAACAGTGGGTTAACTGCCTTGTTCAGGGGAACAGCGGGTTAACTGCCTTGTTCAGGGGAACAGCGGGTTAACTGCCTTGTTCAGGGGAACAGTGGGTTAACTGCCTTAACCCACTGTTCCCCTCTACAAGGCAGTTAACCCACTGTTCCCCTGGACAACTGCCTTGTTCAGGGGAACAGTGGGTTAACTGCCTTGTTCAGGGGAACAGTGGGTTAACTGCCTTGTTCAGGGGAACAGTGGGTTAACTGCCTTGTTCAGGGGAACAGTGGGTTAACTGCCTTGTTCAGGGGAACAGTGGGTTAATTGCCTTGTTCAGGGGAACAGTGGGTTAATTGCCTTGTTCAGGGGAACAGTGGGTTAACTGCCTAGTTCAGGGGAACAGTGGGTTAACTGCCTTGTTCAGGGAACAGTGGGTTAACTGCCTTGTTCAGGGAACAGTGGGTTAATTGCCTTGTTCAGGGGAACAGTGGGTTAATTGCCTTGTTCAGGGGAACAGTGGGTTAACTGCCTAGTTCAGGGGAACAGTGGGTTAACTGCCTAGTTCAGGGGAACAGTGGGTTAACTGCCTTGTGTCATGCCCTGGTCTAGTATTTTGTGTTTTTCTTCATGTATTGGGTCAGGCCAGGGTGTGGCATGGGGTTTTTGTATTGTGGTGTGTTTTGTCTTGGGGTTTTGGTGTGTATGTATTGGGATTGTAGCTAGTGGGGTTATCTAGCAAGGTCTATGGCTGTCTGGAGTGGTTCTCAATCAGAGGCAGGTGTTTATCGTGGTCTCTGATTGGGAACCATATTTAGGCAGCCATATTCTTTGAGTTGGTCGTGGGTGATTGTCCTATGTGTCGTTGTTCCTGTCGCTGTGTTAGTTGACACAAGTATAGGCTGTTTCGGTTTTCGTTACGTTTATTTGTTTTGTAGTGTTTGTATTGATTCGTGTTTACGTTTTGTTATTTAAACATGGATCGCAATCTACACGCTGCAGTTTGGTCCGACTCTCCTTCACCACACCTAGAAAGCCGTAACAGAATCACCCACCACAAACGGACCAAGCAGCGTGTTAACAGGCAGGAGCCACAGGAGAGGCAACAGAGGCAGCAGCAGCAGGAGCAGCAGCTGCAGTGCGAGAGGTTGCACCACCTGGAGAAATGGACATGGGAGGACGAACTGGACGGTAAAGGACCCTGGGCTCAGCCTGGAGAATATCGCCGCCCAAAGGAGGAACTGGAGGCAGCGAAAGCGGAGAGGCGCTGGCATGAGGAGGCAGCACGGCGAAGCGGATGGAAGCCTGGGAGTCAGCCCCAAAAATTTCTTGGGGGGGGCTCACAGGGAGTATGGCTATGCCAGGTAGGAGACCTGCGCAAACTCCCTGTGCTTACCGGGGGGCTAGAGAGACCGGGCAGGCACCGTGTTATGCTGTGGAGCGCACGGCGTCCCCAGTGCGGGTGCACAGCCCGGTGCGGTATATTCCAGCTCCGCGTATCGGCCGGGCTAGATTGAGCGTCGAGCCAAATGCCATGAAGCCGGCTCTACGCATCTGGTCCCCAGTGCGTCTCCTTGGGCCGGCTTACATGGCACCAGCCTTGCGCTCGGTGTCTCCGGTTCGCCTGCATAGCCCAGTGCGGGCTATTCCACCTCGCCGCACTGGCAGGGCGACCGAGAGCATTCAACCAGGTAAGGTTGGACGGGCTCGGTGCTCAAGAGCTCCAGTGTGCCTGCACGGTCCGGTCTATCCAGTACCACCTCCACACCCCAGCCCTCCGGTAGCAGCTCCCCGCACCAGGCTGTCTCTCCGGTCCATCCTTACGGGGGCTCCCTCCTCTCCAGCGCTGCCAGAGCCTTTCTCCTCTACAGCGCTGCTGGAGTCTCCCGCCTGTTCAGCGCAGCCAGCGCCTTTCTCCTCTACAGCGCTGCTGGAGTCTCCCGCCTGTTTAGCGCAGCCAGAGCCTTTTTCCTCTCCTGCGCTGCCGGAGTCTCCCGCCTGTTCAGCGCAGCCAGAGCTGTCAGTCTGCATGGAGCAGCCAGAGCTGTCAGTCTGCATGGAGCAGCCAGAGCTGTCAGTCTACATGAAGCAGCCCGAGCTGCCAGTCTGCAATGAGCTACCAGTCTGCAATGAGCTGCCAGTCTGCAAGGCGCTGCCAGTCTGCAAGGAGCTGCCAGTCTGCAATGAGCTGCCAGTCTGCAATGAGCTGCCAGTCTGCAAGGAGCTGCCAGTCTGCAAGGAGCTGCCAGTCTGCACGAAGCTGTCAGTCTGCAAGGAGCTGTCAGTCTGCAAGGAGCTGCCAGTCTGCAAGGAGCTGCCAGTCGGTAAGGAGCTGCCAGACTGCAAGGAGCTGCCAGTCTGCACGGAGCTGTCAGTCTGCAAGGAGCTGTCAGTCTGCAAGGAGCTGCCAGTCTGTAAGGAGCTGCCAGTCTGCAAGGAGTTGCCAGTCTGCACGGAGCCGCCAGAGCTGCCAGTCTGTAAGAAGCCACCAGAGCTGTCAGCCTACATGGAGCAGCCAGAGCCGCCAGTCAGCGTGGAGCAGCCAGAGCCGCCAGTCAGCATGGAGCAGCCAGATCTTTCAGTCTGCCAGGATCCGCCAGTCAGCCAGACTCTTCCAGATCCGCCAGTCAGCCAGACTCTTCCAGATCCGCCAGTCAGCCAGACTCTTCCAGATCCGCCAGTCAGCCAGACTCTTCCAGATCCGCCAGTCAGCCAGACTCTTCCAGATCCGCCAGTCAGCCAGACTCTTCCAGATCCGCCAGTCAGCCAGACTCTTCCAGATCCGCCAGTCAACCAGACTCTTCCAGATCTGCCAGTCAACCAGACTCTGCCAGATCTGCCAGACAACCAGACTCTTCCAGATCTGCCAGTCAACCAGACTCTTCCAGATCCGCCAGTCAGCCGGGATCTGCCAGAACTGCCAGTCGGCCAGGAGGCCAGGATCCGCCAGTCGGCCAGGATCCGCCATTCGGCCAGGATCCGCCAGTCAGCCAGGATCTGGTAGATCTACCTACCTGCCTGAGCTTCCTCTCACTCCTGAGCTTACTCTCACTCCTGAGCTTTCTCTCACTCCCGAGCTTTCTCTCACTCCCGAGCTTTCTCTCACTCCCGAGCTTTCTCTCACTCCCGAGCTTCCCCTCAGTCCTGAGCTGTCCTTCAGTCCCGATCTGCTCCTCAGTCCAGTGGGGTTCTGGGTGAGGACTACTAGGCCATGGTCGGCGGCGAGGTTGGACTATCCAGGGACGCGAGGAGAGGGGACTAAGACATTAACTGAGTGGGTTCCACGTCCCGCGCCGGAGCCGCCACCATGGACAGACGCCCACCCGGACCCTCCCTATTGTTTTGAGGTGCGTTCGGGAGTCCGCACCTTAGGGGGGTTCTGTCACGCCCTGGTCTAAGTATTTTGTGTTTTTCTTCATGTATTGGGTCAGGCCAGGGTGTGGCATGGGGTTTTGGTGTGTATGTATTGGGATTGTAGCTAGTGGGGTTATCTAGCAAGGTCTATGGCTGTCTGGAGTGGTTTTCAATCAGAGGCAGGTGTTTATCGTTGTCTCTGATTGGGAACCATATTTAGGCAGCCATATTCTTTGAGTTTGTCGTGGGTGATTGTCCTTAGTGTCTTCGTTGCTGTGTTAGTTGACACAAGTATAGGCTGTTTGGGTTTTCGTTACGTTTATTTGTTTTGTAGTGTTTGTATTGATTCGTGTTTACGTTTTGTTATTTAAACATGGATCGCAATCTACACGCTGCAGTTTGGTCCGACTCTCCTTCACCACACCTAGAAAGCCGTAACACCTTGTTCAGTGGAACAGTGGGTTAATTGCCTTGTTCAGGGGAACAGTGGGTTAATTGCCTTGTTCAGGGGATCAGTGGGTTAACTGCCTTGTTCATTGGGCAGAACGACAGATTTTTACCTTGTCAGCACAGAGATTCGATCTTGCAACCTTCCGGTTACTGGCCCAACGCTCTAACCACTAGACTACCTGCCGCCCTATAATGGAACATGATGATCACAGCATACACCGGTTCGGTTTGTTCCTAGCAGAACTCGGCGAAGAGAACATAGTTCCTAAAGTCCTTCACTTGAAAAACAGAAAAAAAATGAAGAAAAATGGCAATATTCCTGTTGTTTGGCCCTCTTGAGCCACCGTAGCAACAACATAGCCAGAAACACTTGTTTCCAAGTAGTCTCAATCTAAGATAAATCAATTAATCTGTAATTCTATTTAGACGTTTTGCCAAGGAGGTCTTAAATCTCGTAATTTTACATCGAGCATTTTTGGTGCATGAAAACTAGTAATCTCTCGTTGAACTACAAAACAACGCTCCTACTAGGAGTATCACTGACAAATGGGCATAGACTTGGGCTACCGAACTTCGATTTGTCTCCAAAAAATAAAATGACAACAGTCACTGGACTCAGGTGATAATGTCATAAAGACAACAGTCACTGGACTCAGGTGATAATGTACTAGACTCAGGTAATAATGTACTGGACTCAGGTAATAATGTCATAAAGACAACAGTCACTGGACTCAGGTGATAATGTCATAAAGACAACAGTCACTGGACTCAGGTGATAATGTCATAAAGACAACAGTCACTAGACTCAGGTGATAATGTCATAAAGACAACAGTCACTGGTCTCAGGTGATAATGTCATAAACACAACAGTCACTGGACTCAGGTAATAATGTACTGGACTCAGGTGATAATGTCATAAAGACAACAGTCACTGGACTCAGGTGATAATGTCATAAAGACAACAGTCACTGGACTCAGGTGATAATGTCATAAAGACAACAGTCACTGGACCCAGGTGATAATGTCATAAAGACAACAGTCACTGGACTCAGGTGATAATGTCATAAAGACAACAGTCACTGGACTCAGGTGATAATGTCATAAAGACAACAGTCACTGGACTCAGGTGATAATGTACTAGACTCAGGTAATAATGTACTGGACTCAGGTGATAATGTCATAAAGACAACAGTCACCGGGCTCAGGTGATAATGTCATAAAGACAACAGTCACTGGACTCAGGTGATAATGTACTAGACTCAGGTAATAATGTACTGGACTCAGGTGATAATGTCATAAAGACAACAGTCACCGGGCTCAGGTGATAATGTCATAAAGACAACAGTCACTGGACTCAGGTGATAATGTCATAAAGACAACAGTCACTGGTCTCAGGTGATAATGTCATAAACACAACAGTCACTGGTCTCAGGTGATAATGTCATAAACACAACAGTCACTGGTCTCAGGTGATAATGTCATAAACACAACAGTCACTGGACTCAGGTAATAATGTACTGGACTCAGGTGATAATGTCATAAAGACAACAGTCACTGGACTCAGGTGATAATGTCATAAAGACAACAGTCACTGGACTCAGGTGATAATGTCATAAAGACAACAGTCACTGGACTCAGGTGATAATGTCATAAAGACAACAGTCACTGGACTCAGGTGATAATGTCATAAAGACAACAGTCACTGGACTCAGGTGATAATGTCATAAAGACAACAGTCACTGGACTCAGGTGATAATGTCATAAAGACAACAGTCACTGGACCCAGGTGATAATGTCATAAAGACAACAGTCACTGGACTCAGGTGATAATGTCATAAAGACAACAGTCACTGGACTCAGGTGATAATGTCATAAAGACAACAGTCACTGGACTCAGGTGATAATGTACTAGACTCAGGTAATAATGTACTGGACTCAGGTGATAATGTCATAAAGACAACAGTCACCGGGCTCAGGTGATAATGTCATAAAGACAACAGTCACTGGACTCAGGTGATAATGTCATAAAGACAACAGTCACTGGTCTCAGGTGATAATGTCATAAACACAACAGTCACTGGTCTCAGGTGATAATGTCATAAACACAACAGTCACTGGTCTCAGGTGATAATGTCATAAACACAACAGTCACTGGACTCAGGTAATAATGTACTGGACTCAGGTGATAATGTCATAAAGACAACAGTCACTGGACTCAGGTGATAATGTCATAAAGACAACAGTCACTGGACTCAGGTGATAATGTCATAAAGACAACAGTCACTGGACTCAGGTGATAATGTCATAAAGACAACAGTCACTGGACTCAGGTGATAATGTCATAAAGACAACAGTCACTGGACTCAGGTGATAATGTCATAAAGACAACAGTCACTGGACTCAGGTGATAATGTCATAAAGACAACAGTCACTGGACTCAGGTGATAATGTCATAAACACAACAGTCACTGGACTCAGGTGATAATGTCATAAAGACAACAGTCACTGGACTCAGGTGATAATGTACTGGACTCAGGTGATAATGTGGTTTTATATTGAAGTGATGTAATAAATAAATATAAGTTAACTCATAATAGCTCCTACATCAACAATCAACCATCCAATGAACTAGCACAGAAGTGTTCATTTTCGACAACAATACCATTTGTATATATTATATTTTCAGGTTAAATCACTAGCCTGAAACAGCCTAAAAACCGAGGCTACTAACATACATTGAAAATTGTGGAGAGGGGAGGGGGGGGGGCATTATGAATAAATTCCTTAAATTGGATGTTCATCTCAAGGGTGAAACTAGCCCTACATAGGACGCCTTACGGCTAGGGTCAAATGTGTGACGTTATCGTATTCATTCCAGAAACATGCAATAGACCTACAACTGTGGAAAAAGGGGGGTTAGGTATAGAAATGTCATATAAAACAGTCCAACTATAGTTACCTTACCTGCGCAACGCTGAACAAGCTCAGTCACCGCTGTCTCTCTTCTACGGACTGTTTAACACTGTTAAACAAAGGTTTTTCTCTTCGTTTCAGTCCAAAACACTTTTATTTCACTGCAACAATCAACAAAGTATCTGTTAAAATGTTCTGAACAGCCGTCAGTCTGTCCGAACTTTGCTCCGCAGCAGGTGGACGACTGGTCCGTAGCTCTAATGGCCAAGGCGACACGTAGCCTCCTATGTTGATACCAGAGCGATCGGAAGTTACGGTACTTTCTGTGTTGGTATTAAAATAAAGTGGTATGTAAATGCATATATATATATATATATATATACGTTGCTCCTGTGGTCGCTGTTGACATCGGGCAGCGCAGACCGAAGACAGTTAGGGAAGGAGCCAGAGAGAGCAGCTGAGTGACAGGTGAGTGTGCGGGAAGGGGAGGAGCACAGCCGTCTTGGGGGCGGGGTATAGCATTCCAGACAGTGATGATCTATTATATTGACCAGACAGTGAGGATCTATTATATTGACCAGACAGTGAGGATCTATTATATTGACCAGACAGTGATGATCTATTATATTGACCAGACAGTGAGGATCTATTATATTGACCAGACAGTGATGACCTATTAAATTGACCAGACAGTGAGGATCTATTAAAATTGACCAGACAGTGAGGATCTATTATATTGACCAGACAGTGATGATCTATTATATTGACCAGACAGTGATGATCTATTAAATTGACCAGACAGTGAGGATCTATTAAATTGACCAGACAGTGATGATCTATTATATTGACCAGACAGTGAGGATCTATTATATTGACCAGACAGTGATGATCTATTATATTGACCAGACAGTGATGATCTATTAAATTGACCAGACAGTGATGATCTATTAAATTGACCAGACAGTGATGATCTATTATATTGACCAGACAGTGAGGCTCTATTATATTGACCAGACAGTGAGGATCTATTATATTGACCAGACAGTGAGGATCTATTATATTGACCAGACAGTGAGGATCTATTATATTGACCAGACAGTGATGATCTATTATATTGACCAGACAGTGAGGATCTATTATATTGACCAGACAGTGAGGATCTATTATATTGACCAGACAGTGATGACCTATTAAATTGACCAGACAGTGAGGATCTATTAAAATTGACCAGACAGTGAGGATCTATTATATTGACCAGACAGTGATGATCTATTATATTGACCAGACAGTGATGATCTATTAAATTGACCAGACAGTGATGATCTATTAAGTTGACCAGACAGTGATGATCTATTAAATTGACCAGACAGTGAGGATCTATTAAATTGACCAGACAGTATGATCTATTATATTGACCAGACAGTGATGATCTATTATATTGACCAGACAGTGATGATCTATTAAATTGACCAGACAGTGAGGATCTATTAAATTGACCAGACAGTGAGGATCTATTATATTGACCAGACAGTGATGATCTATTATATTGACCAGACAGTGATGATCTATTATATTGTCAAGATAGGCGAGGGACCACTGGAATAATTAAAATACATGTCCTCAATCATGGAAAGTAGGCGGGACCATTCTAGCCAATGAGATTGCAGATATGCGAAAAGTCTTTTTTTTTTTGCCGAGATTGTCGAATTTGGACAACAAAAAATATAATTTAGCTAAGTGAGGATTATGTGATCAAATAAAAGTTTTGTAGTGATTAGGTTGTAATGAATGCACTGATTTATAGATTTGGACTCACACATCGCCACGAAGATGTTTGGGGAGCAAAGTAAACATTTCCCGTGCTACAGACGGCTATATACACGACTAGTAAAGAAAGGCCTACCAATTTGATGAAGACAAAAAAACATTTTCACTATTTTCCACATTGTAGAATAATAGTGAAGACATCAAAACTATAAAATAACACATATGGATTCATGTAGTAACCAAAAAACTGTTAAACAGATCAAAACATATTTTATATTTGAGATTTTTCAAAGTAGCCACCCCTTTGCCTTCATGACAGCTTTGCACACTCTTGGTATTCTCTCAACCAGCTTCCTGAGGTAGTCACCTGGAATGCATTTCAGACACTTACGTGATCTTCCTGTCTGGGTTGGCGCCCCCCCTCGGGTTTGTGCCGTGCGGGAGATCTTCGTGGGCTATACTCTGCCTTGTCTCAGGATAGTAAGTGGGTGGTTGAAGATATCCCTCTAGTGGTGTGGGGGCTGTGCTTTGGCAAAGTGGGTGGGGTTATATCCTTCCTGTTTGGCCCTGTCCAGGGGTATTATCGGATGGGGCCACATTGACTCCTGACCCCTCCTGTCTCAGCCTCCAGTATTTCTGCACCCGAACAGGCAGTTAACCCACTGTTCCTAGGCCGTCATTGAAAATAAGAATTTGTTCTTAACTGACTTGCCTAGTAAAATAAAGGTAAAATAAATCAAATCAAATCAAATAAAAATGATGCTGCAGTAGTTCATGTGTCGGGGGGCTAGGGTCAGTCTGTTATATCTGGAGTACTTCTCCTGTCTTATCCAGTGTCCTGTGTAAATGTAAGTATGCTCTCTCTTTCTTTCTCTCTCTCGGAGGACCTGAGCCCTAGGACCATGCCTCAGGACTACCTGGCCTGATGACTCCTTGCTGTCCCCAGTCCACCTGGTCGTGCTGCTGCTCCAGTTTCAACTGTTCTGCCTGCGGCTATGGAACCTTGACCTGTACACCGGACGTGCTACCTTGTCCCAGACCTGCTGTTTTCAACTCTCTAGAGACAGCAGGAGTGGTAGAGATACTCAATGATCAGCTATGAAAAGCCAACTGACATTTACTCCTGAGGTGCTGACCTGCTGCACCCTCTACAACCACTGTGATTATTATTATCTGACCCTGTTGGTCATCTATGAACATTTGAACATCTTGGCCATGTTCTGTTATAATCTCCACCCGGCACAGCCAGAAGAGGACTGGCCACCCCACATAGCCTGGTTCCTCTCTAGGTTTCGAGGGAGTTTTTCCTAGCCAACATGCTTCTACATCTGCCTTTATTGCTGTTTAGGGGTTTTAGGCTGGGTTTCTGTACAGCACTTTGTGACATCAGCTGATGTAAGAAGGGCTTTATCAATACATTTGATTGATTGATTGTTTCAATTAACAGGTGTGCCTTGTTGACATACATATCAGCCCTCTCATTGGATAGAATGGTCACACCTGATCTCGCCTCCACCTGCCTGCCTTCCATCTTTGAGGATATGTAATTTCCATTGTTAGAGCGGTCACTCAAATATCTTGTCAATATAATAGACAATCTGCTAAAAACCAAGCTATGAAGGTTGTGCTGTTTGATTTGGAAATGGTGCTCTGTATTTGGTCAGATCATAACATCAACATTCTTTCTGGGCAACATTTATTTATATAAATATGAGTGGGGAAAATCCATAATGTCAACACAGTGCATGAGGGCCTTGCATTAAATAGGACACATTTCAAAATAAAATGAATGTAGACAAAAACACTCCAGTATCCATGCATTTGTAGTTTGATTTTCTTCCTAATTAATATATTCTTTTAACATTTACCGGCTGCAATGTAAAGTCAATATTTCGTCTCCAAGTGTATGAGAGGCAAGAACTGCTTTAAGTAGCTGGCAGAAAGAAAGAGGAGCAACAGTGTGGAACATTGCCCTGGTTTCGATGACACAGACAGGTAACAATGATTGCTTGCTCGTTGTTCAGGTAGGCCCTATCTCTGTGTCCTTTTTACAAATTACCTTGTTGAAGACGTATAGGTTTCTGTCACAACAGAGCAAAAATTACTAGCCTGAATCCAAACTCGGTTGTTCCATTTCACGTCACGGTTTCAGTCTCTAAATGGAAACCAGTTGAGCCTCTATGTCTGTTATGAAGGAGCCTTATTTCCATAAGGGGGCAATACAAAGAAGCATGACTGAATTAAAAACTGTAAACTATAAATAATATCTTAAGTAACGATCTTTTATAGGTGAGAGGTTGTCCTGCTAGCCCGGGTGCCAGTCGGTTAAATTCTTAATTTGTTTAATAATTTTTGGGTTACAGGTTCATTATCCATGTCAAATTGTAAGTGAATAAAACCTGTACCCTTAGAAAAGAAAAAAACTGTTAAGAAATATAGTTTAATAATAAATAACACAATCAGTATCAACAGGAAAAGAAAAACAAAAAAGTGGGCCTCCCAACATAGTTTTAATGTCTTCACTATTATTATACAATGTAGAAAATAGTACAACATTAAGAAAAACCCTGGATTGAGAAATTGTATCCAAACTTTAGACTGGTACTGTACAGATATTTTACATTGACCTTTTAATATTAATATTAATTAATATTAAATATTTAATATTTGACATATTTTTGTATAAAGCAGTCACATAACACTAATACATTACCAAACATCAGCTCTTTAATCCCACCTATCACCATAGACCTCAGCTCTCTAATACAACCTCTCTCAGCCCATCCCACCTATCACCATAGACCTCAACTCTTTAATCCCACCCCCTCAGGCCATCCCACCTATCACCATAGACCTCAGATCTTTAATCCCACCCCTCAGCCCATCTCACCTATCACCATAGACCTCAGCTCTTTAATCCCACCCCCTCAGCCCATCCCACCTATCACCATAGACCTCAGCTCTTTAATCCCAACTCTCTCAGCCAATCCCACCTATCACCATAGACCTCAGCTCTTTAATACCACCTCTCTCAGGCCATCCCACCTATCACCATAGACCTCAGCTCTTTAATCCCACCCCTCAGCCCATCCCACATATCACCATAGACCTCAGCTCTTTGATCCCACCCCTCAGCCCATCCCACCTATCACCACAGACCTCAGCTCTTTAATCCCACCCCTCAGCAACATCCCACCTATCACCATAGACCTCAGCTCTTTAATCCCACCTCTCTCAGGCCATCCCACCTATCACCATAGACCTCAGCTCTTTAATCCCACCCCTCAGCCCATCCCACCTATCACCATAGACCTCAGCTCTTTAATCCCACCCCTCAGCCCATCCCACCTATCACCATAGACCTCAGCTCTTTAATCCCACCCCTCAGCCCATCCCACCTATCACCATAGACCTCAGCTCTTTAATCCCACCCCTCAGCCCATCCCACCTATCACCATAGACCTCAGCTCTTTAATCCCACCCCTCAGCCCATCCCACCTATCACCATAGACCTCAGCTCTTTAAGAGAGAACTAACCAAATAACATGGAAAACAGTCAGAAAACAGTGTTTTGTTCTTAATGTATGAGGGTTCACAGACTAATTAGCCCTCGTGGGAATTGTCCTATATGGATAGGGCCACATTGATACGTCTCTTACAGAAGAAATATGAAAAGTATTTGCATAACGATGGTAGCAATTCAAAGGGAACAGTTTAGAGATAATCAAATTATTAGACCGAAGGTGAGGACACAACAGTTCACCTGATACAAGACTGAATCCAAAAACATTAACACTGTTGATTTGATGTGTATTTTACATTTGTACTTTTCACAGCATTTGTTGATAACAACTGGTGAAAATACTCTTGATACATTCAGTAACATGATCAGATTATTCCTGGGAAATGTGGGGTAGATACAACATAAGACGGAACAATGACAACGGTTTGAGTGAGAGGACTAACCGGTGTCTATCCTATACAGAACATAGGTCTCAATTCACTCCCTACCTCTCCCCCTAGGCCCTATCCCTCGGGTGTTTGCATAATATAACCAATATGTGGGAATATCCACTACACAGCAATCGGGGGTTAACATTGAAGAGTTAGGGCCAAGGGGAATGGGTTGGGAGTGATTTAGGATCGGCTGAATGATTACAAACGTACCGCTTAGACGGACACTGGAGGTCCATCTTCTATATAGGCTGTTGTTTGTATGTCCATTTCAATGTAGCCTATAGATGTGATGTACAGCGCGTTCGGGAAAGTATTCAGACCCCTCAACTTTTTCCACATTTTGTTATTTTACTTTTTTTCTCTCTCTCATCAATCTACACAGAATTACCCAATAATGACATCACAATACCCCATAATAACATCACAATACCCCATAATGACATCACAATACCCCATAATGACATCACAATACCCCATAATGGCATCACAATACCCCATAATGGCATCACAATACCCCATAATGGCATCACAATACCCCATAATGACATCACAATACCCCATAATGGCATCACAATACCCCATAATGACATCACAATTACCCAATCATGACAAAGCAAAAAACACTTTTGTTTTTGTTTTTTTAGAAATGTTTGGCAAATAAAAAAAATTAAAAAGTCAAACATAAATCCCTTATTTACATTAGTATTCAGAGCCTTTGCTATGAGACTCAACATTGACCTCAGGTTGCATCCTGTTTCCATTGATCATCCCTGAGATGTTTCAACAACTTGATTGGCGTCCAAATGTGATGAATTCAATTGATTGGACATGATTTGGAAACACACCTGTCTATATATAAGGTCCTACAGTTGACAGAGCAAAGACCAAGCCACGAGGTCAAAGGAATTGTAGAGCTCCGGGACAGGATACCACTAGCATTCTGAATCCCCCCAACACCCACATTGATGCTCAGACATCTCCAATGTTGCAGCAGAGGGTTTGGTAGTGAAGGTTTGGTAGTGAAGGAGTGGTAGTGAAGGTTTGGTAGTGAAGGTTTGGTAGTGAAAGTTTGGTAGTGAAGGTTTGGTAGTGAAGGTTTGTTAGTGAAGGTTTGTTAGTGAAGGAGTGGTAGTGAAGGTTTGGTAGTGAAGGTTTGGTAGTGAAGGTTTGATAGTGAAGGTTTGGTAGTGAAGGTTTGGTAGTGAAGGAGTGGTAGTGAAGGTTTGGTAGTGAAGGTTTGGTAGTGAAGTTTTGATAGTGAAGAAGTGGTAGTGAAGGTTTGGTAGTGAAGGAGTGGTAGTGAAGGTTTGGTAGTGAAGGAGTGGTAGTTAAGGTTTGGTAGTGAAGGAATAGAAGGAAATTCTGGAGGTGCTGTCAGTGCAGCTATAATTGTTGGGGTCAGGAGTAGACACTGAAAGACAGAAATGAGCACAGACATTAGGCTACATATCAGCGGAATTATCTAGAGGGACTTACAATAACTGTATTCAACTAAAGTAGGGTTAAAAACCAAAAACAACTAAGAAACTACATTTCACAGTCATTGGAAAGTGAAAACCTTCGTTAAATCCTTGTTCAGTGTGGAACGTTCAGGAACGTTCAGGAACGTTCAGACTTAACCCATTACCAATCTCTTCGGTGGAAGTGGTCAGTCAGATATTTTACCCACAATCTCTTCCGTCTTTGAAAGGAAAACGCGAGGTCTGGCCCTGACGTCATAGCATTAGAAGGTGGTATGCAGTGACGCTTGGAATGAATAAAAACCTGGATCAATAATTCACAAAGTCTCTGAAGAACCACGGGAGCTTATTTCATTCACGGACAATAGAGCAGACAAAAGGGAGCGACGCTCAGTGCAGGCAGGCCATTCACAACACAATGCCAATTCAAAACATGTGGTGACTGGTGGGAGAGGCCTATTAGCCTACTTTAAATAGGCCAAGATAAAATGTCACCAAAATCATTAAAGGGATGATGAACTCCTGGATACCATGTTAATGTCTCTGTATCCAGTATGAAGGAAGTTAAGAGGTAGCCAATGCTAACTACCGTTAGCGCAATGACTGGAAGTGTATTAAGTATCTGCTAACATGCTAGTAGATACCCATAGACTCATTGGGTATCTGCTGCTAGTAGATACCTATAGACTCATTGGGTATCTGTGGCTAGTAGATACCTATAGACTCATTGGGTATCTGTGGCTAGTAGATACCTATAGACTCATTGGGTATCTGTGGCTAGTAGATACCTATAGACTCATTGGGTATCTGTGGCTAGTAGATACCTATAGACTCATTGGGTATCTGTGGCTAGTAGATACCCATAGACTCATTGGGTATCTGTGGCTAGTAGATACCTATAGACTCATTGGGTATCTGTGGCTAGTAGATACCTATAGACTCATTGGGTATCTGTGGCTAGTAGATACCTATAGACTCATTGGGTATCTGTGGCTAGTAGATACCTATAGACTCATTGGGTATCTGTGGCTAGTAGATACCTATAGACTCATTGGGTATCTGTGGCTAGTAGATACCTATAGACTCATTGGGTATCTGCTGCTAGTAGATACCTATAGACTCATTGGGTATCTGTGGCTAGTAGATACCTATAGACTCATTGGGTATCTGTGGCTAGTAGATACCTATAGACTCATTGGGTATCTGCTGCTAGTAGATACCTATAGACTCATTGGGTATCTGTGGCTAGTAGATACCTATAGACTCATTGGGTATCTGTGGCTAGTAGATACCTATAGACTCATTGGGTATCTGTGGCTAGTAGATACCTATAGACTCATTGGGTATCTGTGGCTAGTAGATACCTATAGACTCATTGGGTATCTGTGGCTAGTAGATACCTATAGACTCATTGGGTATCTGCTGCTAGTAGATACCTATAGACTCATTGGGTATCTGTGGCTAGTAGATACCTATAGACTCATTGGGTATCTGTGGCTAGTAGATACCTATAGACTCATTGGGTATCTGTGGCTAGTAGATACCTATAGACTCATTGGGTATCTGTGGCTAGTAGATACCCATAGACCTTTTATTTAACCTTTATTTTACTAGGCAAGTCAGTTAAGAACAAATTATTTACAATGACGGCCTACACCGGCCAAACCCGGGCGATGCTGGGCCAATTGTGCGACGCCCTATGGGACTCCCAATCACGGCCGGTTGTGATACACCCTGGAATCGAACCAAGGTCTGTAGTGATGCCTCTAGCACTGAGATACAGTGCCTTAGACCGCTGCGCCACTCAGGAGGCCATATTGAAAGGGCCTCAATACCAAAATCCCAAAGTATCCCCTTTAATTATTAAATCACAAAAACAAAACGAATTGAATAAATATGAATCATATCAATAGATAGCTATGTGAGTATTATGGACACGGCAAATAGATAACTAACCTGGTGAATCTAGCCAGTGTGGCCAGACCTAGGACCCCTCCCAGTCCGTAAACACTGAGCAGTATGGCGTTGATGATGACGTCAGCATGCATCACGTACAGCTGCCATACCAGGAAGTAGACGGACAACAGGGCCGTAGCCACCGTCATGGCCAGGTTAGCCCACATATAACCCTCCGTCTCCTGCAGGTTACCCCTCACACCTGGAAGGAGGTGGGTGGGGAAGGGGGGAGAGACATGGCACAGGGTCCTCCTCCCAAGAGCAGTATAGGGCGATCCCATGACAGCGGGAGAGGAAAATATTTTGGGTATCTCAGATTTTTCTGGCAATTCTCACATAGGAACTTCGTTGAGAGGAAGGATGTTTGAAATTATTTTGACATTTGTTACAAGAATGTTGTCTGTTTCATGTACGGTTCACAGATCATAGGGTCTGGCAGGAGGCATGTACAGGTCTATAAAGGGCCTAAAATTGCAAATTTCATCATGATTTTCGAAAAAAATTATTTTGTGATACAATTGTAAAAAGCATTTCAAACATCCTCCCTTCCAATGAAGTCATTATGTGAGAATTTCCAGAAAAATCTGAGAGAAAAAATATGTTCTGCTCCCGCTGGCGTGGAGTCACCCTTTAATAAGAGGCTGAATGCCTTGCTCAAACTTCAGACCCCCATTACAACTCACCCCAGAGTCAGACCCCCACTACAACTCACCTCAAACTTCAGACCCCCATTACAACTCACCTCAGAGTCAGACCCCCACTACAACTCACCTCAAACTTCAGACCCCCATTACAACTCACCTCAGTAGAGTCAGACCCCCACTACAACTCACCCCAGTAGAGTCAGACCCCCACTACAACTCACCCCAGTAGAGTCAGACCCCCACTACAACTCACCACAGTGGAGTCAGACCCCCACTACAACTCACCACAGTAGAGTCAGACCCCCACTACAACTCACCTCAAACTTCAGACCCCCATTACAACTCACCTCAGTAGAGTCAGACCCCCACTACAACTCACCCCAGTAGAGTCAGACCCCCACTACAACTCACCCCAGTAGAGTCAGACCCCACTACAACTCACCACAGTAGAGTCAGACCCCCACTACAACTCACCACAGTAGAGTCAGACCCCCACTACAACTCACCCCAGTAGAGTCAGACCCCCACTACAACTCACCCCAGTAGAGTCAGACCCCCACTACAACTCACCCCAATAGATTCAGACCCCCACTACAACTCACCTCAGAGTCAGACCCCCACTACAACTCACCCCAGTAGAGTCAGACCCCCACTACAACTCACCCCAGTAGAGTCAGACCCCACTACAACTCACCCCAATAGAGTCAGACCCCCCACAACTCACCTCAGAGTCAGACCCCACTACAACTCACCTCAGTAGAGTCAGACCCCCACAACAACTCACCTCAGTAGAGTCAGACCCCCACTACAACTCACCCCAGTAGAGTCAGACCCCACTACAACTCACCCCAGTAGAGTCAAACCCCACCACAACTCACCCCAATAGAGTCAGACCCCACTACAACTCACCTCAGAGTCAGACCCCACTACAACTCACCCCAGTAGAGTCAGACCCCACTACAACTCACCCCAGTAGAGTCAGACCCCACTACAACTCACCCCAATAGAGTCAGACCCCCACTACAACTCACCTCAGAGTCAGACCCCCACTACAACTCACCTCAGTAGAGTCAGACCCCCACTACAACTCACCCCAATAGAGTCAGACCCCCACTACAACTCACCTCAGAGTCAGACCCCACTACAACTCACCTCAGTAGAGTCAGACCCCCACTACAACTCACCTCAGTAGAGTCAGACCCCACTACAACTCACCCCAATAGAGTCAGACCCCCACTACAACTCACCTCAGAGTCAGACCCCCACTACAACTCACCTCAGTAGAGTCAGACCCCCACTACAACTCACCCCAATAGAGTCAGACCCCCACTACAACTCACCTCAGAGTCAGACCCCCACTACAACTCACCTCAGTAGAGTCAGACCCCCACTACAACTCACCTCAGTAGAGTCAGACCCCCACTACAACTCACCCCAATAGAGTCAGACCCCCACTACAACTCACCTCAGTAGAGTCAGACCCCCACTACAACTCACCCCAATAGAGTCAGACCCCCACTACAACTCACCACAGTAGAGTCGGAACAGCTCAAGACAAGCCATGAAGAAGAGCAGACCTACGTCCTGGGTTAGGAGGTCATCAGGGTAGCTCATAATACGACCTAGAGGACAGGCAGCAAACCAGAGACGGAGTCAAGACCAGAACTGTCTCAGGACCAAGGACCATTTTTGCAACAAACTCTCTCTCACAACAACAACAACAACAACAACAACAACAACAACAACAGTCTGCATACAGAAGATGAGTCACTCTCTCTCTCAACAACAACAACAACAACAGTCTGCATGCAGAAGATTAGTCACTCTCTCTCTCTCTCTCTCTCTCTCTCACACAACAACAAGATTAGTCACTCTCTCTCTCACAACAACAACAACAACAACAACAACAGTCTGCATGCAGAAGGTGCCTCACTCTTGTAGATGATCATGCAGAATGTAGAGAGGAAGTAGAAGACATAGTAAAGAGCTGTCAGGTAGAGCAGGAGCTGGAGAGGAACAGACGACAGCTGGAGGTGGCGGTTAAGGGCGGATTTCATTATCTGTATGTGTGTGTGTGTGTGTGTGTGTGTGTGTGTGTGTGTGTGTGTGTGTGTGTTCAATTCGTTTTAAAATATCCATACATTTTTAATTCCAAGGGAAGAAACACCTTGACACTTTTTTAAAAACTTGTTGCTATGTTCATTTCTAGCTAACTTTATGTTGAAAAGGATACAACAACAGCAGACTTGCCTGCAA